>NW_026460244.1:0-68943 GCF_021730395.1 Mercenaria mercenaria | reverse complement strand
GCAAGACAATTTGTAGAGTGCTCGAGATAACTTAATCTGAAAATATGTGTCCTAAACATACCACCATATAAAAAGACATGCAGTGTATTTTTCAACTTATACTGAGGGTTTCGTTTTCGTTCAGGACCCACCTTCATCTACATACGAGATGTTGCAAGACACGAGACATTAATGTCCTATTACCTGAACAAGACTCCGTGGTTAAGACCTTGAATAATTCAAGTTCTGTCGCGCATACCGTGTCAAGGCTCAAACCTGTAAATATCCAATCAATAACGTATGTATAGCGGGGCAAACAGAACAGTATACACGCAATTTGCCTAACATAATTCTAGAATGGAAGCGTCTTTTGTGTCTTGCATTATCCCCCCCCCCCCCCCCCCCCCCCCCCCCCCAATAACATTTTGAACAGTCTTATTGAGGGATATCTAGTGGCGACTATAAATCTATAAATAAGCTTGCGAACAAGAAAACAGAGTAACCGACAACCATATTATCAGTGTTGAAATAATCTAGAATCCACAATATTCAGCCCTGTAGCACCCACTCCCCCCGCCCTCCAACTGCCCAAACCCTCTCCTGCAGAAATTTGCAACAGTACCTAAAAATAAGGTAAACACTTCATTGAATGAACATAATACAATAAAGTAAAGGGAAATAAAGAAATTCATAACTTAAACTCTGTTAATTACACGATTTTTCCTTAAATTATCGAATTATTAGTACGAGATACGTGATATGTGGTATTTTGACACTAAAAAATATCAAATGTAAAAAAGAACTAAAAAGTTCTTATGGTCATCGGTTTCACAAAGCTAACCTATACATATTCTAAATAATTATGATTTGAAACATAGATAACAGTCGTGCAGTCTGATCTAAATCCAAAAGATTTTTTATACATCGCATCTCTGATGCGCCAGTGACTTCAATTAGTAAACAAGATAATGTATAGTCTGCTAGGCCGCTAGCCTGCTAGGCTGCTATATATCTCGTTAGCAAAATTGCCAGAGTGTTAGGATCTAAAATGGATTTATGACTTGATGAACGTTTATTCTGCATTAAAATCGGATATGATTACTCATTTAAGGACAGGTTGGCTTGTGCAAAGCTATGCGAAAAACAGCCGTGCAGTCTGATATTAATGCATGAGTTTGATTATACATCTCTCTGAAGCGGCAGTGACTTCAATAAGAGGACAAGGTAATATATAGGCTGCTAGGCTGCTAGTTTTCTCGGTTGCAAAATTGCTAGAGTGCTAGTATTTAAAATGGAATGATGTCTTGATGCGAACGATTAATCATTTAAGGATAATGTATAGGTTGCTAGGCCGCTAGGCTGCTAGGATGCTAACTTCATGCTGCTAGGTCACACACATTGGTGACAGAAAATAAAGAATGGATGTCCGGTAAAGGAAATATTCGAAAAAAATGGGCTTATTTTGATTAATATTTCATCTGACGAGAAGGCAAACAGCCCCCTTTACACATAAATGCACTTAATATTATAGCTAAATAACATACATTTTAAGGTAGGTTAAAGGTGGAAGGATAAACCCTTGAGGTCACAGGAGAGATGAAATATGGAAATCAAGTACAGCATAAACAATAAAACATCAGCTTTAGACCTAATTTAACAAGTTAAGACCCTGGTTCGAGCCTCTGTGTCATCACATATACCCTTACTACATATGGTCTGGCTTGGACGGGTCATGGCTATTGTTCAAAAACACATTCGGGTATATTGGATACCATCTGAGGTCATGACATGCAATATAATATTATGGAGGAATGTTTGAGTTAAAACAGCATTATTTTTATCAATATTGGACGGTTTTCATCCCGGTTGGATGTCCTGTGACCCGGCATATACCACTATGTTATACCATAAGATAGGTATATGTCCTTGTTATCGAATGAAGTCAAGTTTGAGTATTTGACATATCCATAAGCAATTCTCTCGTCTCCCCCGGTCGGGCCAGCTTAGGCTTGGTCTGCACTCTACCGCATATATCAAGTTTGGTCATTTTCTAAAACCTGTTTTGAGCGCTGATGGCATCATAAGGACTTGTAAGTAGCTTAGATATCAACCAACATATTTACGTATGGAATAGGTAGGTACCCGGGATGTACAGACTCGAACCCGCCCCAACCCCTACGGCTATCCGAGGTACTCAAACATGGCATCAATTGATAGCCAGGACTTTATCGAAAACCTTTCCAACGTGATCAAAATAAGCAGATTTTCAAAGTTCGAACACTACCTGGTGACCTTCTACAACTTGCCCTGACCCCTCGAGCTAAATTAGGTACCTGAACTGGGTCTCAATCTGTAGCTAGGACCTATACCTACCGATGAGAGAATTGCTCCAATGGTGTCGTTTGACTCAATGAAAACTGTATTTTCGTTTTCAGGACTGCCTTTACTGCTCTGAAAAGTTCATATTTTGTGAATATTACTGAACTTTGACCTATGACCTTGACCCCAGCCGACCGGGCTCGATCCCGACTTTACCTGTTTTTTAGAGGTACTGCCATGTACTTTGCAAAAAGATATCATTTATTAAAATCAAACATAAGGTTATGAAGATATAGCTTCTCTGACAAGGCCCTACCCTCTATTTAGTATATGGAGTATGCATATTTGCACGAAAAATGGTACACTTTTAGACGGTCCTCCGACGAAACCGTATGTACAAATCACATATCTGTTTAGACAATGTTAAGATTTAATTTATAAAATATAATTCATTAAAATATCTTATGTTTTGAACATGATACAATTATTTGAAGTTAATGAAATCCGCGAACTCTTTCCATACGGAAAAGTACGGAAATGCAGCTTTTATCCTAAATTACGTACATGCGGACGAACAGATGTTGTCTCTTTTGTCACAAATTTTCAGATATCATAGTAGCGATATAGTTCGTTACGGGAAAAATAAGTCTCTGAAAATATATATGCTAAAACATGTCGCGTTGTCGCGTGTTGGCGAGGCGACAATTTAAGTGGCACGAACAGGATTCCGTACTTGTTTTCCATTTTTCATAACTTGGTATTACATGTATTATTTTATGAAGATAAATGTCATATTGTAATTGCTGACTATATATACATGTATTATGATTCATGTTTTATATTCACGAGGTATGTAAATGTATATTGTGTATATTATAGAAAAAAGATCAGTTTAAAAAAAAAGATGTCGTACGCTTGAGATAACATGTCGATCGCACGAGATAAGTTGTCAAGCGCACGAAATAAGATGTCGTGTGCTCGAGATAAGATATCATGCACACGAAATAAGATGTCCTTCGCACGAGAAAATATGTCGTTCGCACGAGAAAAGATGTCCAGTTCACGAGATAAAATATCGAGTGCTCGAGATAATATGTCGTGCGCTCGAGATAATTTAATCTTTAAAAAAAAGAAATGCATGTCCTAAACATACCACCGTAAAAATCACTTAATGTGAATATATTTTCCCATGTTGTTAAGCAATAAACAGCTAGTGGGCTATTTAGGTACACGCGCAGTTGTTCGAAAATGACGTCATTAAATGGATTATCCATGACTTACAATATCGTAACTAACTAACAATACCTTTAGTTACGAGCGCTTTACGAGGGTGTTAAGAGTTGTTTGGAGCCAAATAACGTTACCTTAGTCTTAACTTAGGTTTATCGTAAACCATACCTTAACTTACAATACGAATAAATTTTCGAGATAGTTACCCCAGTTCTTTAATGTAGACAGAATTGAAGGAAAATAATGTCTGCTTAGCATACTTTTGCCAATGCCTTACGGCAAAAGTTTAGTTTAAACGTAAAGAAGGAACTTTACAATATTCACTTAATATCGAAGTTCAACAGTTGTTGTAAGCAAAGCAAAATGATTGAAATACAAAATTAATATAACTAGATACTGTTTTGTGCTATATTGTATTTTTTTGTATCATGTATCTGGTGTAATGTTACATTTGACATAGACAACTTTGATTGAATGTCAAAAAATTGACGTACCACTTATCAATATAGAATATAGAATTTGGGTGGCTAGAGTCACTGTATCCTCTCACTGACTGAGGAGCATGGATTCGAGTCCTGCTTCCGATGATGTCTCTTTATATAAGAAATTTGGCATGTGGATGGGAGACTAGTACTGGATTTTCCCGGAAAAAAATATTGGGTAAAACACCCACCTGACATAACTGAAAAACTGTTGAAAACGGGCGTAAACCCATCAAATCAAATCCTCGTTCCTCCTTTCGGCTATAAACACACACCCGTTTAGTCTTTCAGTAATTCCCCGTTTTGAAGAACACACAGTTTTGTTTGTAAACAAACACCAATTTGTGGTGTAATGAGAAAAACATGTTTTTGGAGCGTGTCTACTTTCCCCGACAACACCGCCCTTTTATCTACCCCTTCCTCATTTTTGAATATTATATAAGTTTGGAATACTTGTCTTCTTTTATTGCAGCCCTACATGCATGGCCCTCTTGTAATGTTTGGAGTTCTCTGTACTTCCGGGAAATCTACCCACATCATCTTTCTTTTTTGTTTTAAGTTTTTTGAGTTATTTGAATGTTTGGACGGTCTGTAGTACTTTATTTCGGTGATTCTTTTTGGTATTTTGGAGATTTCTATCATTAAAATCCAACCTCGTGTTCGTGCAAAACGAATAATTGTGAAATATAGACACAGAACATGTAAGATGTCGCTCGAAAAAGACGTTGTTACACAAATTTCAGTGTGCAAAAATTCTCATTGAAAAGGAATTGATTTTGTACAATACATATCTATAAACCCATTTAGCATCATTGTTCTAAATGGCCCAAATGAAATTGCATCGGGGTTACGGTTTTGGGTCGGGGTTTGATCCACATCAAAGTCTGACATTACTTTTTATAGTTTTGGCGTTGTCCGTCTGTCCGTCCGCAGCCAAATCTTGGAAGTTGTTTGGAATATTTAAATAAAATTTCACACACATGTTTACCACTATAGGGAAATGCGGCAAGTCAAGTTCAGTCAGATTGCCCAAATAACATCAGAGTTATAGTCCTTACTAGTTTCTAGTGTTAACTATATATGGTACTACAGATATGGCAATTTTTGCTTCATAACTTGTTTCATATTTGACCTAGAACTAAGAAATTTAGATTAAATTTAGATCACCATAATGAAGTAGCGTACATACAATTTCGCTAGGATCTGTTAGTACCTTCAGAGTTATTGCCCTTTAATTGTTTGAATATCCACATATTTGTACATAACAAACTAACCAATTGGCAGAATTTCATTAAAATTCTTTCATTTTTGTCCGTGAAAATTTATTATTAACATGTGAAGTTGTGTACCCATCCCCGGTCTCCACCGCCGCCCTGGTCAACCTCCTCTCTTTTTTCAACAAGTGCTTTTTAGGTTTTATTGTATTTAAATATTATAATACAAATCATTGGTGTGTTATTTTATGAAGTGTTTTGTCCATGTAATTATCTTTTGTTTTAGTTACATGTACTTCCTGTAAACGATGAATAGAGATTTTAGTATCTTGTTGAAGGTCATTGAGACGCATATGTTACTCTTCTCCCCTCCCCTACACAGCCTTTACATACTTTGCAACGTTCTTAACCTAAGAGAAATAACAGAGATGTGTCATAAAATTGAATTAATGACACATTTTAAGAAAGAAATGCGTTCTTTGACATTGACGGGGCTTAAAGGTACATTCTTAGGAGAAAATAGGGTAAGTACGAGGTCGGCATGCCTTAACGCGTTTAAACCCCTAGTTTTCTTTTTATAGGTTACTGACCGTTCCAAGGCGGTGCCCCTATTTTCAACTTGTTTTCTGCCTGTCTTGTATTTTGTGTTGCATATGTTGTCTTGTGGTTAGCGTTTCTTTCCTCTTTCTCCTCACTACCCTTCAATCCCCTCCCCCGCCCCCTTTCTACCTAGGCCAGCAATCTGATGTCATTGTCATGGTTTTCAGAAAAAGCCTTCAACTAGGTCGATCATCATAAGCTAGTCCACAAACTCAAACGTTTAGGCATAGATAGCAAGGTCACATCATAGATTCGATCATTTTTAAGTAATAGGTCACAGCAAGTTGATGTCGAAGGCAAGTCTTCCGATAGGTTACCAGTTCTTTCAGGGGTTCCCCAGGTTTCAGTCCTAGGTCCCTGCCTCTTTCTAGCATACATTAATGACTTGTCCGACAGTGTCAAAAGTATGGTCCGCCTTTTCGCTGATGACGCTATCGTTTATTACCATCTCAACTCAGTCTTCAGCAGAAAGCTTACAGCATGACTTGCATTTATTGGAACAGGATTGGGTCATTGAGTTCAATCCTGATAAGTGTGAGATCCTAAGGATACATAGGAAGAGAAAACCTGTCCTTTACCCCTACAGAGTACACAATACCCTACTTAAATTAGCAAATCAGTCAAAGTACTTAGGTGTCATTATAAGTAAGTATCTCAACTGGGTCCCCCACATTAACCATTTCACCTCCAAGGTCAATAGTACCCTCCGCTTCATTAAAAGGAATGTTAAAACCAATAATGTCAAGGTCAAAGAAACTGCATATAAAACTTACGTCCGTCCCTGGTAGAATACTGTTCTACAGTCTGCTGTCCTTGGCAGAAATACGTAATCAATAAAGTAGAAATGGTCCAAAGGCCAGCTGCCCGTTATGTAACAATGACTACAATTACACCAGTAGTGTCACAGACATGATCAACACTCTCAACTGGAAAACGCTCGAACAATGTAGAAACCATGCCTCCATGATAATGTTCTATAAAATATGAACCAACCTTG
The DNA here is from genome assembly GCF_021730395.1 of Mercenaria mercenaria. Classification (NCBI taxonomy): domain Eukaryota; kingdom Metazoa; phylum Mollusca; class Bivalvia; order Venerida; family Veneridae; genus Mercenaria; species Mercenaria mercenaria. The sequence continues at coordinate 62,122 of NW_026460244.1, read as the reverse complement.
TAGCAGTGGATAACCATCACCTCATCCCTACTAGGAATCTGAATTACTTAATCCCACATTCTAAGACCAACTACCGTGCTACATCCTTCTTTCGAAGGATCATCAGGCTATGGAACAGTCTTCCAGTATATGTTCAGTCAAGTCCAAGTTTACCAAGTTTTGTCGGCAGACTTAACTCATGCTCTCTTAAGACCGGTGCATACTGCTTTTAACCTTAGACCTGTAAATCTTTTATCTTCTCAATATATGTATATACTATATATACTTTAAATCCCCATTCACATAACACACCATTTAAACTAATAAATACTCCTGAAAAGCGCCTGCCAAGTGTAATCAGCATTGATTTTACGGCAGTTTAAAGTTGAAGTTGAAGTTGTCATTCTCGCATTCCGTAGGTCTATCATGGAAATAGAATTGCATTTTTCTGTTCTTTGGAGAGTAGGATTATGGAAGCTCCAATTTCAAATTACATTGGAATTTCACTTGGATTACAAAATCGAAAGAATGCAAGCTATTTACATTCAATTTGAGTCTCCGTTTCCAGACATTTGCCTGACATGAGACAAAAAATCTGTTAAGGCCTAATGAGATTCTTTTTCATATTTAACTATTCCACACAAGTTTTTAAAACTTGATCAAAGCTTTTACAGTTAGTGATTTGTTTCTATAATTATAAATGTCAAATTGTCAAGACAGTAGGTTTCATAGAATTATGATAACATACAACAATGAAGGTTGTTCTCTTGCTCTGGATTGTCCATATTTTGAGTAAATCCATTGACTCGGAGCAATTGGTTTGTTTACTTGGACATTTCGGCTATATCGCATAGCCTTCATCAGCTGACTGCACTGATTTTCGGTCAGTAGGTGTCACGTGACTTTGAGTCGTCAATATGTCAGTCTTTTAGCGAAGAAGAATGGTCAAAGTTCGAAGGATTTGGGAGGTAACCGGAATGTTGACACTTTCAAATGGGTAGTGAACCTGTCAGACAGGAAGTTGGATGCTGACGAACATTCAGTACTCCAAAAAGGTATGAACTTTTGTGATACCCCTCCAACTATTCCAACTGATGAACTTATCACATCCACTGAAACAGCTTGTAGTCAAATGTCCGATAAAGCACAAGCAGATAGCTTAAGGGCAGAAGTGGTGAACAGTTTGAAAAATAGCAAGCCTCCAAAGAGTAATGTGACCACCAAAATGTCACGTGACACCAACTGACCAAACATCAGTGCAGTGCTGACGAAGACTATGCGATATAGCCAAAATATCCAGGTAAACAAACCAATTGCTCTGAGCAATGCATTTACTCAAAATATGATTAACATGATTTAAAAGAAGTTATTCAATTATGATTTTTCTTCTTACATTTTCGCTGTAATTTACCGTTCTTTATTTTGTTTAATAAAGTCTAACAAACTTATATTGCATTAAGGAATACTTTTGATTATCAGCAATGCAAACAATCTTGTTAATAAAACTAAAACTTCCAAAAACGGATCCTTAAAACTAGATATCGCCACAACTTCTAAAATGTACGTATGATGACGACAGTCTGGAAGAAAATGCAGATAAATTGATACATTGGTAATTTTGGAAGATTAAAAGAATCGTGGTCTCCCTTTCAATATTATATTTCACGTTTAATGGATCCTTAAATCTAGGTATCATCATTTCGATAACTCTAATCAACAGTGTTAAAACAGAATGAATAGTCGTAGATTTTAGATAAATCATTATCCAGAAACAACTACTAATGTTTCTGAGCATTTTAATTATCAAGGTCATACTATCCAGGATTTCTATATTAATGTTGTGTATATATTCCATAATCAGTTTTTATCGGTGCCTTCCCTTACAAAATTGCACTTATACTGCATTTTTCACCAGTATTTATGTATTTTTCACCAGTATTTATGTATCATACTATGATCCTGCCTATGACTTGTACACCAAACTCTTAAATTTTGATGTTGTCGTCACTGACGTCGTTTGACGTTCACGTCACTTCCTTTGTTATGTTTATTTTGAACCCTAAAGAAGGCTCTTATAGCCGGAACGTTGGTAAAAAATGCTCTGGTAAAAAAGCTTCTTTTAATACTTTACTACGTTTTGTTCAGATAATAGTATTTTGTAATTGAAGGAAAAATAGTGAAAGATGGATGAGTTAGAGAGTTAATAAAACAATGTTTCGAATGTTTATTTCAGTAGGAGAACGAATTGTCCTTAGTTATGAATATAGTTTAAAGTAAAATACGGTAGTAATTTCATATTCTCTATGTCATAAACATGGTATGCTTTATAACGTTGTGGGTATATGGACGTATACTTTTAATGCAACTTTAGGCTGAAATGTTTAATTCTATCCTTTAATCTGATAGAATTAAGCAAGAAACTGTATGTAAGTTGACATTATCAAAATGAAACACACTTTTCCAGACACATTTAAATAAAACATTTAAACGTAGATGAAAAAAAACGTTTATAATGTAACAACGTTCGGATGTCGTAAAATGGACTTGTTTTGACATCAAAACAACATAATTACGAAAAAGAATATTTTGGATCTATATGCATGGAGAAATATCGATGCTATAACAACGCGTGCAAGTGAAAATGTCATTAAAGTCTCCTTACTTTCTAAAACAGCAACTACAGACAACAACATCAAGCATTCGGTGAACACACGTCTTCTACTTCTGGTTGCATTACCGCATAACATTTCTTCAATTTCTTGAAAACCCATGGGTCTCCACGTTACTGAAAGATACCAAAATAAGTGTTAACATCCTGTTTAGTCGATGTGTTCGAATATATGCATGACTAGAAATAGTGAGACCGTCTGAAATGTCAAAATCACATGTGATTTTAGGCTTGTTTTACGTCCACACCTTTTGCTTTTGATTTACTTTATAGTTCACATCATTTCAAACCTCCGGTGTATGTACATGAGAGAGATGTAGCATATCTTCGAGAGTATTTCGTTTCTGTATTATCACTTTGAAGAATTTCTTGGTATAGACAGACTTAGGTCAAGCGATCATAGTCTGTAAAAAGATCATTTTAGAGCTGTTGCGAACCCTAGGGACAAACACACATTGTACTAACTATTGTCGCGGTAGATTCTTACAGATTTGTTCCTTCCAAACTGGAATTAAATATCAAATGAATATTTCTGAAGTGGCTGAAATTAATTTGGTAATATTTCTTGCGAATAAAACTATAACAATTGCAAAAAATTAATATGCTTCAAAAAATTAACACACTAAATATTATACGAAACATGCGATTTTAGTAGCGTAGAGCACATATTCAAGTTTCCTTAGGAACTGTGTCAGTCAATAATATATTATACTAAATCTATGTTGTGTACCAAATTTATATAGTGCCCTTTACATAATAAACACGTTCAAAGGCACTTTACATTTAGCAAACGCAGCCACACAGGGCGCAAAATTCATTCATTACTAGCACAGACACAGAGAGATTTGACCAGATGGACAGATTGAGATAAAACCCCTAGAAAAGATAGAGAGAAATCCTTTTTTAGATACAGGCCTGTTCGGCTATCTTAGCCTAGCTCTTTGCGAATAGACAGCCTGATTCTTTAATGTGCCCGGTGTATAGCCCCGATACACGCGAAGCAGTCCTTCCTGGGAAAAACCAGTACATGACTCTAAGGTAGGTGGGAGACACTCAAGAGCATCTGAGACATTTCCAGTGTCTGGACCGGGATTCGAACCCCAGACCTCTAGATTGACAGTAAAGCGAGTTGCAACTAGACCACCGGCCGACATTTATATAAACAATACACAAGCTTCCAAATGACTTAATTCACACGAAAGGATAATTGCCGCTAGCTGATTTTACAAAGGCACCCATTTACTTTGGCACGTAGGTTCATCTGCCTTGCTCAAACTGCTGGTAAAAAAGAAACTAAAAGCATGCATCTGAGATCCGTGTACATTCCGTTAATATTCAGAAACACCTTTACTGATGCAAATGAACAACGCATTTATTATATTATTATTATTATTATTATTATTATTATTGTTATTATTATTATACCAGATTTATATAGCGCCCTTTTCATGATCAATTTCACGTTCAAAGGCGCTTTACATAGTTCAAATGCAGCCACACAGGGCGCATAATTCATCCTCTACTAGTACAGACACAGAGCGATCTGACCAGAGGGACAGAGTGAGACAAAGCCCCCACGACAGAGAGATCAGAAATCAGATACAGGCTTGTCCGGCTAACTTAGCCTAGCTCGTTGCGAATAGACAGCCTGGTTGCCCAGTGTATAGCACTGATACACGCAAGGATTGCCTGGGTTCCTGACCAGTACACCTCTAGTTGGGTGGGAAACACTGAAAAGCGTTTCTAAATGTTTTAAAACCTCTTGAAAGAAATTAATGCATTATTTCATATTATATTGATGCACTACTATACTTTCTAGCAGGGCCTCAGCTTATAAATTTTAAATAATTGTCAGTGTAAGCCATGAGAAAGGTTTGCATGTTGTATATCGAATACAAAGAGTTTTAAACAAATGTAGGTCATGTTTCGTTTGCCTGATCAGTTGTTGGGAAATGGACTTTTTAGTTTTTCTTTCACTTCTGACCAATGTCTCTGCTCACTTCAGTTTATTGGTCGATTTAGAGTTGTTCCCCTAAGATTATCTTAGGTAGGTGCTATCTCTAAATATTAATATATTTCGTAAAGTAGCGGCAGATGAAACAGTTTCATATGCCATAAGGGACACAGAACAAACGTTTAAATAATCAAAATTTAACGTATCCTAGTCTTTTCTTTTATTTCCTAATATGTTTATATAATATTTAATTATCTAATGAATTTATTATTTCCAATATAGATCTTTAAACTTTGAAAACGCCATCTCTTTTGAGAGATATGCCAGCATTTGGTTTAAAAAAAATCATTTTACCTCTGAATGGTTTATAGATTTTTTCCAGTGCACGTAGTCATTATACACCGTAACATGATGCAAATAGTCGTTATACGCCGTAACATCATACACGTACTCAATATACACCATACCATCATAAACTTAGTCATTATATACCTTAATGTCATGCACGTAGTCTTTATACACCGTAGCATCATGCAAGAAGATATTATACACCGTAACATAATGCACGTAGTCATTATACACAGTAACGTCATGCACGTAGTTATTATATACCGTAACATCATACACGAAGATATTACATACCGTTTCATCATGTACGTAATTCTTTACACCTTAACATTATGCATGTAGTCATTATACACCGTAACATCATGCACGAAGATATTATATACCGTTTTGTAATCGTTTACACCGTAACATAATGCATGTAGTCATTATACACCGTAACATTAGGCACGCAGTCATTTACAGCGTACCATCATTAACACCGTAACATCATATATGTAGTAATTATACAACACATGCACGTAGTCACTTACACCGTAACAGCATGCAGGTAGACAATTACAATGTAAAACCATGAACGCAGTCATTTACACCGTAACTTCATGCCCGTAGTTATTACAAACAGTAACATAATGCATGTATTCATTTACACTGTAACATCATGTCCGTTGTCATTTTACACTTAACATCATGCACGTAGCCGTTTACATAGTAACATAATACACGTAGTCATTATATACCATAACATCATACACGAAGATATTATATACCGTTTCATCATCTACGTAGTTGTTTACACCTTAACACCATGCATGTAGTCATTATACACCGTAACATCATGCACGAAGTCATTTACACCGTACCATCATTGATGTAGTCATTTACACCGTAACAGCATGCTCGTAGTCATTACACAACACATACACGTAGTCATTTACACCGTAACAGAGCAGGTAGACAATTACACCGTAAAACCATGAACGCAGTCATTTACACATTAACTTCATGCCCATAGTTATTATAAACCGTAACATCATGCACGTAGTCATTTACACAGTAACATCATGCTCGTTGTCCTTATACTCTGTTACATTATACACGTAATTATTATAAACCGTAACATCATGCACGTAGTCATTTACACCATTACATCATGTCCGTTGTCATTATACACTTTAACATCAAGCACGTAGTTATTATAAACCGTAACATCGTGCACGTAGTCATTTACACCGTTTCATCCTGCCCGTTGTTGTCATACACTTTAACATCATGCACGTAGTTATTATAAACCGTAACATCATGCACGTAGACATTTACACCGTAACATCAAGCACGTAGTCATTTACACAGTAACATCATGCTCGTTGTCCTTATACTCTGTTACATTATACACGTAATTATTATAAACCGTAACATCATGCACGTAGTCATTTACACCATTACATCATGTCCGTTGTCATTATACACTTTAACATCATGCACGTAGTTATTATAAACCGTAACATCGTGCACGTAGTCATTTACACCGTTTCATCCTGCCCGTTGTCATTATACACTTTAACATCATGTACGTAGTTATTATAAAACGTAACATCATGCACGTAGTCATTTACATCGTATCATCATGCACGTAGTCATTTACACCCTAACATCATGCACATAGTCATTTACACCGTAACATCAGGCAGGTATTTATTATAAACCGTAACATCATGCACGTAGACATTTACACCGTAACATCATGCACGTAGTCATTTACACCCTAACATCATGCACATAGTCATTTACACCGTAACATCATGCACGTAGTTATTATAAACCGTAACATCATGCACGAAGTCATTTACACCGTAACATCATGCCCGTTGTCATTATACACTAACTGTAACATCATGCACGCAGTTATTATAAACCGTAACATCATGCACATAGTCATTTACACAGTAACAGCATGCATGTAGTCATTTACACCGTAACATTATGCACGTAGTCACTTACACCGTAACATCATCACGTAGTCATTTACACTGAAACAGTATGCACGTAGACAATTACAACATAATGCAGCTGGTCATTATACACGGTAGCATCATGCATGTAGTCATAACACGCCCTAACATCAAGAACGTAATAATTATACACCGTAACACCATGTACGTAGTCATTATACACCTAAACCTTATGCAAATAGTCAGTATACACCGTAACATCATGAACGCAATTATTATACACCGTAACATAATGCGCCTAGTCATTATACACCTTTACATCATGCACTTAGACATTTACACAGTAACATGATTCACGAAGTCATTATACATATAACTAGTAATTTTACACCGTTACATCATGCACGTAGTCATTTTACACCGTAAAATCATGCACGTAGTCATTATACACCATAACAGTAGGCACGTATTCATTAAACACCGTAACATCATGCATATAGTCCCTATACATCGTAATATCATGAACGTAGTAATTATGAACGTAGTCATTATACACCGTAATATCATGCACGTAGTCATTTATCCGTAGCGCAAAACACAAAGTCTTAATATATAGAACCGGTGATGTGACGTTCTTTCTTAAATTATAATCGATTTAAACATTGTACTTAAACAAAAAAAAAAACAAAAAAAACAAATTTGTCTATAAAGACCACCCTTGGGAGAGCCAAAATATGGTCTTTATTGGGAGGTGGTCTTTATTCACAGGTTAAAATACACTGTAAATGTTAAAATGGGAAACAAAACAAGTGGTCTTTAGAGCCAGGTGGTCTCTGTTCAGAGGTGGTCTTTAACACAGGTTTGACTGTAAATGACCTTTTATAAACATTAAAGACAAAATAATTCTGACAACTTACCATATTACATTTAATTGACGTGAACAAGTTTTACTGATGTGTGGACTAATGGGCAAAGCCGAATGATTTATTTTATGAAAGCCAGAATAGGAATGTATTTGCCGGAGAGTAACTTGTCTAATTAACTAGGTTCTGACTAAATAACAACTTATTAGTGAAAAAAAGGATTTTCAATAAGGAAGAAACTAACCATTTTTTATGCACAGAGGTTTGGTTTATGTACATCTGGTTGAAAACATTGTTTTATTTCATTACCAGTTCATCAGATAAATCCATATGTATATTGATTTAATCAAGAGCACTACTTATCACTTAACTCAAGAATGTCTTAAGTAATTTTAAAAACAACACTTCATTTTTATGTTTTCATATATCTAGTAGACTCTAAATGCTTTTTTCTCATAACTTTATATCTATAGTCTCTATAAGAAACGTAAAATTAAATTATCTAAACAGATTCTCTTCAACAGTATAAGTACCTTGGTAAAATCTCCATATATAGATACATACTGAAACGAAACTGACATTAAATATTTTATTCTAAAGCTCAGAGCCCGATTATCTATCATTAATATGTAATGTCCGTAACAAACAGTATATTCATATTGCCCTATGACATTTTGAGGTTTAGATGTACTGTCAAACATCTCAACACACTAATAGCGTAGGCAAAACTGCTTCGATTCTTATATACGTTTAGAACACAAACTTTCAAATAATATGGACCGGATAGAGAGATTTTCAAATAAATTCTTAAATATATACGGTATATTAATAATATAGAACGCATCCAATCAGAATAAAATAAAGCTCTGTTTGATTCAGTCTGCTTATAAGGAGTTATGAATTGTGCATTATCCCACAGAACTTTTTTTCCGGAACACTGCATTTAACATCAACAAGTAATTGTACGATTCCAAAAGACCAGAATTTAAGACAGCAAGTAAACGTACGTAGCAAATTTCAAGCTAATCATTAGTCCTGAAAGGAATCACGTAGCGACATAATATGTACAGACATCTATGTAACTACATATTAGAATCTGAATGTTTCAATTTTAAAGAAGCTTAAAAATAATAATGTTTTGTAGGAGATGCATTGATCTTGTTTTTATCATATATGTGAAAACAGAAAATTTCAAAATAGTAATTTGCGGCTTGATAGTTATGTACTGGTCTAATGTTGTGGGGTATAAATTAATTAACTAAACATAAGTTTTTAAACATTTTAGGCATACGAGTGTTGCAGCAATGGTTTGTATGTTTAAGTAAACAGAACACATCAGGGTATATTGTAAAGGGGTTTTGAAAACTGATGTCAGGTATACCGTTAATATGTTCGGTCTTTGATAAAATTTACAATAAAAAGCTGATTTTGAATCAGGTTAACCCGGAATCTGATGTCAAAGAGTTCTACACAAGGATTACACAATTTAAAGAAAATAGCTAATGTACACTGTAGTCTATATGTCAAATGGTAAATAATCCATTAGAAAATGCAGACAGGACTATATGAGCAGATTGCCTTTTATTTAGCCTTGCCGTTAATTGTATTGCATTCTAGATACCTATCACTGTGAAAGCAATTGATTACATGCATCGAAATCTTGCAAACATTTGGAAGTCATTTTGATGATCAGAACTGCTTTTTCACATGTTTGACATCGCGGGAGTGAAATGCAGCCATTATGTAAATTTGATTATAAGCTAGTGTAATAAAGCTTCAAATGACGTCGAAGTCGTTCATAGTATAGGAGGCGTTGGTCAAATTTACTTGTTTTATAATAGTTAAAGAAAGTTGAAGTTTTAAGTTTCGGCAGGAAAAGCTAACATGTGTTAAAAAGGATATTAGATTTGTTAGTTTTTCACATTGAATTTATTAACTTATTTACTTAACACAATTTGTTGGATCTACAATAAGATTCATTCCATAGCTGTTGGGTCTCTACCTATTTTTTTTTTTTCTTTTGTTTCTAGCCATTTATTTGGTCTACAAAAGACAAAAGAAAGACCCATTTATCTGAGAGAAAGCAGAAGGTGGTTCTTCCTGGAGGTTCTTCTCAAACGGACTATACCTCAGCATATGCCACAAGGTTTTATCTTGGTCCACTTCTTTCATCGTCTTTATTAATGACATTGTTCTCAATATCAGTTCAACTATCAGACTCTTTGCTGATGATACTAGCTTGTACATTTTTATTGACAACCCGGTTACTGCAGACAAAGCCCTAAATTCATAACTTATGAAAATAGACGAGTGGGCAAATGAGTGGCTTGTTGACTTCAAACTTAAAATAAAACAAAATTTCTTCTCATTTCTCGTAAAATAAACAAATAAACAAACCCCTACATCATATGCATTGCGTTCCAATTAACGCGGTGACTTCTCACAAGTATCTTGGAGTTGTATTTTCAAACGATAAAAATTGGCACGAACATATAGACAGTATCAAAGAAAGGCATGGAAATGAATCAACATAATGAGAACCATTAAATTTATTCTTGACCGCAAGGCTCTTGAAACTAAATGTTTGTCTTTCTTCCTTGGTACCTGAAACTGTTGCCAAAACATCCGTATACAATCTTAGAACTGCCGGACATTCTAGAAACCTGCTTTTTCACACTCAACTCTTTGCTAACTCCTTTCTGCCATCAACTGTCAGTGACTGGAACCAATTCCCGTTAGACCACAGAAATTCTCAAACATTAAATATCTTCAAAAAAGGCTTTATTCTGATGTATTTAAAGTCCCAAGTCATTATTATGTAGGTGAACGTAAATTTCAGGCAGACTTAATTCACACTGTAGCTCTCTTAATGAACATTAATTTTCAAAACATATTGTAAACAGCCTTGTGTGTGCGTGTATGTGGTGAGGTTAGAAGATGCATGACTTATCTTTTTCAGCTGTCACAATTATCTAAGAGAGCGCAAATACCTTCTTAACTACATTAGGCCAATAACCACTGTCAAAATTAATACACTGTTACATGGCGATTCCTCAGTTACGAGCACACTAAATAATTCCATATTTCCAAATGTACATAAATATATACAGAAGACAAAAAGATTCGACATGTTGAATTTTTATTTTTTTCTTGAACACTTATAGCTGTAATAATAGCTATGTATTCCAGATTTCCGCTTCTGAAATTAAATGTGTTTCCCTCCAATAGATGCTGACAAAGTCCACAGTTTGATCTACCATATTCGTTACTTTTATAACTGATTCGGCTTCATCAAATTTGGCCCTTGTTAAAATTTTCTTCAGATTGTCAAACTGACTTTAACTTATAATAATGGTATAATTGTGTAAAATGTTATTATTTTCGGATCTGTCTGTAGAATGGATTTATTTTTAATTGCACTGTAAAATTCTGAATTTCTAGGGTTGAGTGTGCTTATAAATGAAATTATTTTAGTATCAGTTTAATCTGTTTTCTCCATTTTCTATTATGCTTTTTCAATATTTTCCTTATAAACGGTAAAGTTTGCGTACATTTATTGAGCCGATGCAGCTGCAGTAAGGTAACCCCAAAATCCCAATAATCCTACGGTAAATATGAACAATATCGACATAAATATACTTCTTTGTGGAGGCCATTTCGTTCTGCACTTTTAATATCCGGTAATATTGAAACGTCATTTATTCGGAAAACATAGAAAGTAAGCTGGACCCGGTCTACGGAAATGAAAATCAGTTTATGAATTAGCGGCAACTTGTATATATTTTTTTGAAACGATAAGTAACTATCTTTCTCAAGATAAGATAATATTTGACACGTTATAAATCTAAAATTAAACGTTAGGGAGTAATGTGCAGAGCTATGGTCAAATACTCTAAAATCTGGTAAATAAGCGCATATTCGAATGTAAGCGCATATCAAAAGTACGTAAGCGCACACGGCCTTACCGTTATTCCGTATGGAATAATAAGCGCATGTCATGCCCTTACCGTAATTTTGTCTCGAAAGTAGGCGTATATCCGATTACTGGTAAACAAACAACAGATGCAGCAAAAACACGTAATTAAGTTCAGAGGGAAGTAGTTACCGAGGCTTCAAATTGGTTGAAAAAGTATATGGTATTGCGCGGTGTATATTTACAATGTAAAGTGATCTCCCATCGGTGTAAAACATGTTGGATGTGTTTGAAAACTTATTTAATAAATTAAAACTCTAATCCATGATTACTGGCTAAAATTATATGATGCATTTTACGTGAGAAATATTCGTGTTTTATCAGTAGAGCATTTTCATGAAAAAGTTTAAAAAATCACTGTCGGACTAGGGGTAACCGAGTTCAAAGAGAAAAAAGTGCTCAAAAGTGACGGTCAACATGTACATTTCTTGCAGTTTTTCGATAGTTCTTGGATAGTTCTTTCATCCTGTGTAGGTTGCATCAAAAGTTTAAATGTTAGGAAAGGTCCATGACCGGAAACATTACCATGTGGGCCTATGAAAATTAAACTAGTTCCATCTGACCTTAACGGTATTATACCATGAAAATTGTTTATCCAGAATACAGGTGACAAGTGTTCTTACTTGTTGAATAGCCGATGCGTGTTAACACGATTTAACGCCTATTGTATGGTAAAACGTTTATCGTTTATTTTTAAATTGAAAATGTTCTCAGTAAATAAAAGTAAAAGTTTGAATACCAGAAAAATTGTCTGCGTTGTCTTACAGTTTGTCATTCTTTTGTAATTCTGTGAAGTGAAAACAATATGGATAAATTGTTACTATCTTAGTGTTGAACAATGATTGAATGGTCAGAGAGACTGAACATTATTTGCAATGTGATCATTGTACTTTCATTATGTATAAATACTGTATGCAATAGACGGAAGTAGTTCACTGCGCATGTCTATGTCCTTGTTTTATTTCCGTTTTCTCCACCGAGGTAAGCACTGTCAATTTTCAAAATGTATCAAAAACAGGCGCACACGGCTTTGTCTATAAGCGCATATCAAATATAAGCGCAAAGTTATTTCCTAAGTATAAGCGCATATCAAAAATAGGCGCATAAAAGTGCTACTAAAACTAAAATTATTACAAGTGTATACGCTTATTTACCAGATTTTACAGTATTTCAAAAACAAGCATAAGGACCTAAACATTTTATTAACTGTATTACAGAATATATATATACACAACAAGTCCACTAACCCAATAAGATTAGCTTCGATGCTGCTTTGTATATAGACTTTAAGAAAACTTCTCACAACTCACAGAAGTTTACATTAAAGGAAAAATCTATTTGCAAAGATATTACCAAAATATTGATTTTCCTATTAAAGCCAATTATAAAAAGTTGTGCGTTGTCCAAATTTTTCATATCAGTCTAGCAAATGCTTAAACGATTCTTTGATTTTCGAAATTTCTGAGTATATTCTGAAATTTTAAAACATCAGCGTGTAATCAGATTTTACACTGTAGGAAGAAATTACGTAATGTCTGACGCTACATACCGTATAAGAAATTCATATGATGATATTGAAGATATGGTGGATGTTCCATTTCCATGCAGAATTGTTAAAACATCCATATAAGACCATTTGAATTTCATCAGTTTGATACGTTCAAAGAATGCTTTTATCATTTGTGATTTAATAGAATATTTTTTTAATTTTGAGGTTACCTTATTTTAACCGTTACTGCTAAAAGAGTTTCAATCTGATCATCATTGTTGTTGTATTTTATTACAGCGAATTCATCATTAAAACTGTTTATTCAAATTTCACAGGGATAAAAAATGCCATGTGTGGAGTTAGAAAAGTTGTATAGTATACTCATCAGTTCGTATACAATGTAGGAATAAATGATCAAAGAGGAATAGACAAGTCCCTAGAATGTAGCTTAGAAAAACAACAACTGCAGCGCGGGTATTTAAGTGTAAACGACAGACATTTACGCATAAAAACACAAAATAAACAAAAAACCAACACATTACAACACAGTTATTAGTTACCCTTTGAAACGTTTATTATTATTCCTATTATCATTATTATCAGCATTATTTGTTTTATAATTAATATTGATATATAATTTTCGTTCATATACTAGTTCTTTGTTAATGATGATAATAATTTTTCACTGGTTGTAGATAGAGATCACAATATCTGGTTCGATGGTTACTGTTTTGGTGGTAATGTGGTTCTGCCATGTTACTGCAAAAACAGAATTCCGGATATTCCCATATGCATCTACAACCAGTGGTAGATTATTTTTCTCACATTACGTATTTTACAGATTAACGAATGACTAAATCAATACAAAATACTTTCTTCATAGACGTGAATTTAAACAAATTGCGGGAAACAAACGCCCATAAGAGAAATGGCGTCAGGACGTTTCAGTGAAATACAACAACACTATTTTTGGTTAAGGTTGATCATTTGTACCTTTTTTTTAGTGGAAACATATGCTATGGGGAGCAAAACGCAACTATCAATGTAATAACTTTTGACAGAACTTAACATAAAGAATATATATCCAACGTACAAATATTATAGACTATATTTGGCAGAGTAATTATCTCGATCTCGGTGTACTAAAGGAACTGTAAGTGCGGTCTCTCACAGAATTTCTAGACAAAAATCGTGAAAATAGCACACAAACTAAAGACCAGAAGGCGATATGTTTTGATCAAGAAAAAAGTAAACATGGAGCTGCTGTAATAGAGGATTGAGTGAAAAGAAACCTGTTTTGATTCTAGTGTTATCTGTCCAGGTGTAAGCGTGGTGTAAATCTAGAAGTTTGCTATGTACATTGGGTTCACATTGGATACAATACCAATGTCAGGGACTAAGCGAGGCAGAAATCGGAGAGGTAGAAAAGACCACGTCTAAAACATACAATTGTAAATTCTGTGTTAGGTAAAACAATGAATCTGGTACCTATAAGTCATCTAAACAATTTTTAAATGTTGAAAAGTCTGAAAAAGTAAAACAATATGGAGATAGTGAGTACTAAGAAATCGTGTCTAGACATACCAAAAACATACACGAAACGGAAAGAATATTAGCTCTAGACATCCTTATTGACGAAATGGACGTTGAACAAATGATAATACAGATGTGAACACTGTACAGGAAGCAAACGAAGTTAGCCTAGGTCGCATAAATCATTCCCTAGCACCAAATATTAATATTTGATTCAATTATCAGAACTGTAAGAGCATGAAACTAGACTGAGAAAAAGAGAAATCGAGGTCAATGTCAATCAATTAAAAACTAAAGAAAAATTGAAAGACTTAAGTAAACTTGAGTCGTATGCAAAGCGTCTAGTGGCTCGTAATGACGAATTACAGGTAACTGTTCAGTCATTCATAAAGCAATTAGAACGTCTTGAAACTGTTGAGGGTAAGCCAATGGAGTCTGACCACAGCCAGCAAACATGAGCACATCATTAAACAATAATGAAAAAAACATTCCAAGAAAGATTCAATAAATTATCAGAAAAATACACACTTGAAACTTGAAACAGAGCTTTCAGTAATCGAACTGATGGCACTGGATGAAACTGCACAAAAGCCAGAGGTACCTAAGGAAAACCTTAGCATTATCACTGGTGGGTCATATGTCAGCACTAGCGCTGAAAATAGAGGAGCTGTAGCAAGCGTGACAATTAGTCACCCCCGAATGAGTTTAAAAATTGTAAGTCAACCTACATGTAATATAGATGCAAATTGTTACCTTAGGTCACAGACCGGTAAGGCACCCCCTGGCAACTTTAGTACACAGGTAACTCACGATGAGACTACTGCAACGGGGCAACCGTTGATATATATAAATGAAAATACAGAGTGTGAACTGCACGATAATCATCGGGTTTTTTTGTACTATCTCATAATACAGAAACAGACGAAATAGTACATACTATAGTTAAAAGCATCTCCTTCAGGTATTGTGTCTTATAATTGCAAAACGAAAATCACTAGTTTAAATATAACAACTTACCTTTTAAAAGAGATAAGTGTAATAATGGTACAGGAGCATTGGCTGTTTCAAGTGCACACTGACTTTCTGAGGGAAGAAGATGTAAACATTAACTCTGTAGGTAAAGGGGCTGATTATATTAACCAAACCCTCCCAACACAGAACACAGCTTCAGCGAGGCTACGGTGGAGTCGGAATTATATGGAACAATAGTTAGTTGCTCGAGTGAAGGTGATCGACGACTGTGGTAATCGCGTACAATGCATAAAACTAGACAATTATTCAATAAGCAAATGTTTGGTTATCATATCGTTATATTTGCCTTGTCGCGGGTTAAATGGTAATGTGAAGGAATTTTGTAAAGTGGTGGATCAGGTCCGTGAGATTACATTCAAATTTTAGTCGGATAATTATATTCTGATTTATGGTGACTTGAATGAAAGTTTAAGCAAATCGTCTGAAACAAAACTTTCTTCGTATTTGAAAGAGATGAATGAGCTGCAGTTTGAGACTAGAGGAAAAACTTATGTGAACAACTGTGGCAGTGACTTTTCGGAAATTGACCATTGTAGCACAATATTCCGATTGAACTGAGACAAAGCAAATTTTAATTGACATACCAGAAAGCACGTCATATCACTTGAATTCAAGATTGTGCTTTAAAACAAGTGACTACAGAGGAGTACGTAACAAAGAGAGTGAACTGGAAATTTGTATAATGAACTATGTAAATAAAGGACTGGAAGTGCTTCCGAACGTGGATAGAAATGTTAATAAGGCCATTGAATGGTTCTGTGACCTTCTAAAAACTCTGCACTAAATGCTAGTTCTAGTGGGAAACATTCAAATCAAAACCTAAGCTAGAGATCTGGAGTCCAGAAATAAAACTTAACATGATGAACATGGACTTATCATACAAGATCTGGAAGAATGCAAGGAAACCCTATGGGGATAATGACCTATTTTTCTGGAAGAACCGGTGTAATAATATTTTGCGAGCCAGTTAAGGACAGGCACTTGCCAAAAGATATGTCGAGCTAAAACAGAAGATGATAGACAATAGGAAATATGATCAAAGACTTTTCATCAGCTAGTTAATAGGCAGAGACATAAAGGCAAAGCATACATTAGTGACCTACATGTTGGCACAAAATGCTACCAGGATGAAACCATTCTCAGCGGTTTCCAAGAGTATTTTGAAAATCTCGGTACACAGGCAGCTGTTTGACAAGCCTTACCGCAATATGGTTGACACGGAGTGTAATCGTCTTCAGTGTATTACTTTAAATGACAAGGTAAAAAAAGTCTCTCTTCAATAACTGGAAAAAGCAATAAGGAGCTTGAATACAGGGAAATCACCGGATGTCTACAATTTGGCAGTAGAGCATATTCTAAATATTAGACATGAGTCACAGGTATACTTGTTGGACATAATAAATCATGTTTTTAGAAATGGTCAGTTCCGTAACACACTAAACAAGGCACCGCACCTATCTTTAAATATCTGTGAGGAGGCTGAATAAACAACAGAGCACTTTTTCCTCCACTGTTCAAACCATTGAAAGTATACGTTGTTCACTGCTCCCTGATATCCAGAGGCAGTGGCAAGTAATAACTTCAACTAATTTCTTAACATTAAGTGATGATAAGAACCACAAGTATTGATCAATAGCTGGCCAACTCTCCAACAATTCCTTAGGTCTCCTATGAATGCAGACTACCACGAATACGAGAAGCACTGTGGGCTGTTCTGTACGGTCATTTAAAAATGATTTTACTTTTAAAGATATACGAGAATACCACTATAGCATTTATGTCAGTCTAAAGAAATCAGTTGTTCTTTTTTCCTAATATTTTAATACGATCTTTATTTTTGATCAAGAATGATTGATCGGTTGTAAATTTCACGCTTTTTGTACTTTCGACTTTGGGTTTAACTGTTGATTGAGTGTTACGAATATTTCAAGTGTCTTATTTACAATAAAAGCAAAAATCACATTGGCAGTGGTGACTTATAACTGTAGCATGCGCAAGTATTGTTTATAAAGTTAGCACGTAATAGCTAAAACGTGTACACTTACTTACTAATCTATAACATGTAGTAACTAATACATGTGGACGTAGTGAGTAATACTTATGTACGTAATATCAAAAACATATGCACGCGCAGAGTTCTAGAAGTAATATTTCACAGGTTGCTGTTGGTTTACTGTCGCGTACGCACGTATTAGCAATTACGTGCTCATATATTAGCTATTATGTGCACAGGTATTATTTAATACGTGTTCAAGTATACGGTATAATCTGAGCAAAAGGAAACATAGAGCTTTAAAAGGTTGTAGAAGTATGGCGGATCGTTTGCATTTCGATCGTATTTCGATATAAGCAGGAGTTTAAAAAATTGACGGAGAAGTAAGAAATGCAAAACAATTACCTGAGATTTAAGTAAATATAGGAATTCTCACAACTGAGGTAAATGCGAAATTGGTTACGACTCAACTGTTTTGAGACATACCGCATGTTTAGTGTTCAACCCGTTTACAGTTGGACACTACGCTTCCCTATTTGATTGTGTCTGACGGAAGAGGAGGACTCTATGATAAGCAGTTTTTAAATCCTACCAGGACTGAACTGTTTTGATATCTGTCTTCTGGCCTGTTTCGTCGGACCCTTAAGGGTGTTTCTCTTGTTGTTCTGTCTTCTGAAAAGGCATTCAGTACATACGTTTTTGGTTCTAAATGTTTGCTTTTTATATATTTATACACGAGTATTTTTGTGTTTTACATGCCATGCCTTTTTGTTTCCATTACGTGTGTTAGAGATTCACCTGGAGGGATTACTTTTATTTACACTGTCCCGTGTCTTTGGAACATGGTGGGGGTAAGAGTGAGGTTTGGTGCGCACCATAAACCGGTTTAAGCTCCCCAGTGGTGTTTTTGCCACTGACCGTTCCAAGGCGGTGCCCCATTGTGTTCTTTTGTTTGTTCGTTTTGTCCTCATGTGTTGGCTTTGTGTGTGTGCGCGTGTTTGTGTGTGTGGGTGTGTGTTTGTGGTGGGCACGTCTGCGTGCTGTGGGTTTCGTTTCGGGGAGGCTGCGTATTTGGTACGTGGCAATCTCTGCTTGATGTATCTAAATGTATCTAAATGAATGAACTGCATGAATTTCAGTTTTGAAAAAAAAAAGAAAAGAAAATAAAGAATCACCCTTAAGAGCAAAATTGTCAAAGATTTAATTAATTGTAATACTATGCTTTTTCATATGACTTGGAGTAAGTACTAACATTATTCATCACCTTAAACGTTAGTTTAAACATATTCTATTTCAGTAATACATGAAACATTTACAGAACAATTAATTAAGGAATTGGACAGAAAGCTTTATCAGCTTACGGTTGTCCTCTCTTTACCTTAAACGTTAGAAGTATGGAAAGAAACTTGTGACATTAAAGGGTTATTATAATAGTTGCCCGAACCGGGATGCTGTATTTGTCTTGTTTGGATGTTGTCAGATTGTATCTCATAAGCGCCGAGTGTGGTCTAACCTTGCAAAATCCACGAGAGCCGAATATAAAATCCCAGATCTAGCTGTTATTATAATGATACTTTTATTATATACATTCCAACTTTTATTTGTTATCAAATGAAATCTTCAATATGTGTCGATGTTAAAACAGAACTGATTGAAGTTTTTATGTGCCCTGTTTATAGAACATGCATATTAAATGAAAGTAGTCTAGCAACATACGATACTAAAGTCGGCAGTAAACAAACATTTTGTCATTCCGAAAATAACATGCAACTGTATGAGATAGTATCAGTTCAGGATAATAGTTCATTTTGCACTTTTAACCAACACAGCACGGGGCGATTTGATATTTCACATCTTACATCGTGTGACGTATTAACGTTATTAACATCTGCAACGACTTAGTGAATTGTGTATATTTTCTAACTCTTTAAGTAAATGCATTGTAACATAAATACCAACAGTAAAAATTTAATTTAACTGTTTGATAAGTTGTCCATCAACTTACTTTTTAAATTGAAAACATGAAATAATTCGAAATGTCAAGCAACAATGAAATAATTGTGGAAGAAGGAACACACAAATATTTATTACAAAACTGTAACAATTGTTCTTCCAATAACTATTACAACTTTAAACATTTTTTTGTTCAGGTTCCCTACCCGCTTTATAACGTTAAACATAGAGATGCATTATACATGTATACTATTTGATACTGAATATATTATCAATGGCAATAGATGAAGAAGGTTTCTGTTATGGATGGTCTACCTTAGATACAGATTCTGAGGATAACCATGGGAGGAAACCATACCGTATCCTAATTCAGAATATCAACCAGGCAGCGTTTTTGAAACTTTAAATGCAGAAAAGATGTTTCTAAAGAAAAGAAATTATTATAGATTTATTTTTATATCATTATCATAGATTTATTTTATATCAATAAAAGCCAGTTAGCGGCAAAGGATGCATATTTGCCCAATACTGTTTAAAGGCTGCATTTCCTATACATTTTGTTCAATAAAGGCATTTGTCACTAGTCCACATAATAAACATTGTTTTTAGGTAAATACAAAATAATATTACATTCTCCCTAGAAAATTAATTTGAATTAAAGACGTTGTTTGTAGTGTAGTAAATTATGCAGTAAAATGAGTTATCAAGGCATCGAAATCAGTTGGTGTACTGACCGAATAAACTTTTTAATAATCGCTTTTAAACGTATTTAAACATTTTCAATCTTTTTTACAAAAGAAATATGTTTTAACACAGTCTTCGTATACCTTATCGTAATATCGTTTAACATGGGCTTCAGGAAATCATGCTGGTAATGGTTAACATACAGTAACGCTATAAACGTTCGCCAACTCGCGGAAATACAGCAGACGCGAAATACGTAATAGCTTAAATACGTAACAAACAGCAGCAGGTAAAATTACAAGTATATCGGACAATATGATCACTTCTCCATAACACAGCATAGATAGTAGGACCACTGTTACGTCAAAGATATAGTGGATATATACAACAAGGGTGAGAAAACTGTTAAATTGTACAATCTAAAATAAATGATTATACCTGACGAAAAATCGTTTCTTAACAACTTCAAGGTCACTAATAAAATATCGAGGAGAAACCATTTCTTGGTTTCCAGTGACAGGATGGACGAACCGGGGATAGCAATTATCGTAACAACTTAACACTCATTACAATATTTACAAGTTTATTTACAGAAAATTATTATTTGCAATGAATGAAGAAGAAAAAGTCTTATTAGAAGGAAAGAACGAACAAAATCGTAAAATAATCTGAGCTCAGTATCTGTATTCTGGAATATGTACAGTCCTATAAATTACAGTTCATTTCTATCCTGACATATCACATGTGTTTTCTTTTACTTCAAACTTAAAGTAGCACTAAGAACATATCTTAAAATAAAGTCCCCCTAAACCATGAAAACGTTGACTCCTTTTTGGCTCTCGATGTTGGTAGGTGTTTGTATCCCTGAGCTGTCTCAGTTGCCTACAAAAACCAGTGCCTTGGCGGTTAAGGCACAGCCACGGGACGAAAATCTCCCCGCTGGGAAATCACATCCAGGCGAGTACTAAAGCGAACCTCGGGTATTGAACTCCCGGGTCGTGACATCATCACCAGGTAAAAAGTCGTCTGGTGGAAGAAGCTAAAATATGTAACATATGGTAAGCACCATAGCAAACAAAAAAAAAAACAAATAAGCGCATAAAACTGCTCCTTTGGGTACACCATACCTCCATAGGCTCCCATAAATAATACGTGCTACCTATCCAAAATATATGTGCTACTAACTTCATACGTCACGTGATTACAATAAGTCACTTATTACTTCCATTATTTCCCAATTTAATTACTTACAAGTCTAAAGTTAAAGTATGGAAAAGATATGAAAATATTATGATGAAAAATTATAGATAAGGAAATGATAAACTGCAGCTATTACTTACAGCCACAAATTAACACAGTGCAATGCAAATTAAACGTTATACAATAGCTGGTATGAATGTAATATCAACTACCATGCAACAAAACGGACATTGCATATATATGCTATCGACCGGCACACTATGATTTCAAATTACAATTACATATTACATACACGGTACTAGACTTGCCAACATATATATTTATACATCACAATGCAATGCAGTACCGGTGTTCCATAATATAGAACGAAAAGATTGACATATACGATTTATGACAAAGATATCTTTCTAATTATCATGTTACACAATTTTCAATATAAATTGTACAAATTATAGATTCCTCCTTCGAGATAAATCATCTACAAAAATTTGAAAATTTTAATAAATTAGCCTGACATACCGAAACTAACTTATCTCTTGCCGAAAAGTAAACGTTTACAAAATTCTGTAGAATGAACAAAAATTTACTAAAAAAAGTCGTAATTCAAAAGTTATACAAAAATCTAACAAATAAATTTCTTACCTCGATCGAGCAAAATTTCTACCAAGAAAAATTAAAGTGGCATAATTTCGTCTAACTGTCAAAATGGTGTGCACTAAAGATATCTAGTCCAGTGAATTTGTAGGGTTATGTCCCGCCAAATATTAGATTTCACGAAACTCACGGCATATGGGTGAACTCATGCTATATCGTTTTTGACGGGAATCACGACATAGCCGTGAAAATCGACTTTTTTGGCGCGGATATGAATTTGACAATTTAAGGCCCGTTATAGTGGTTTTGGGGATAAAAACATAAATTAATGAAAGTTAGAAAATATCAGCTTTCTTATTACTGAACCGAATTTCATACAATATACATGGAAATTTAAGGTATGAAATACAGAAAAGCATGAGAGGTATTTTATGCGAAAAATCTGACATTTACCTCAATAATTCAAAAATTTACAAAAAGATGATACAATACCTGCATTTAAACTACAAATACATTGAGGCCCGTATGTCAGTTTGTGACAATAGGGAGTGGTGCAAGTGCTTGAATTCAAAAGGTAAGTAAGATGAAAAGATATAGTTGTATATGTAGTTTAAATACCCAATACATTTTTTAATATTTATATTTGCAGATTATCAATAGGAACTTTGAAAGTGAGAACTTAATTATTGTGGAGTCGTCAAATCATGATGATATTATTAGACGCCTTATAATGTTCAACTTCCATCATAGACTAATTTAAACATGTTTTCTTCAATTCTATATCTTCATTCAATATTTAGTACTTCTTGCGTTTCCTCCTGTCGGACCTGATCTGTATGATCATATAGTCCAATCGAAATCCAAGTACACAGAGGTTTTAAGTTATAACTGATCCTCTTATATATTAAGTTGTTCAATCCATCTGACAGATACCTTTGTTGTTTCGTCTTAAAAAGTTTTTGACGACTGAAATAAAAAAAATAATGTCAAACTCATTATACAATTCTAAAAGAACGTCTAATTCCCCTCATTGTATTGTATTTTATTTGAAAACAAACAAACAAACCTAATCTTGCATGCCATTTAATTTGACAATTTCTCTCAACTATCGTTGATTTCAAAATTGCATGAAATGTAAACAATACTAATATGAAATGTCTGAGGTTGTACGCGCGATAGTAAGTGACGAGGTAGAGGATCTAATGACTTAGATTTAAAAATAAATCGTTCATAAAGTGGTATGGAAATGGTGAAAATAGAGCTCGGGTATAAAATTTCTTAATACCAATAGCCAAATCTTCGTCATTAACCCGGGTTAAAAGCAATATGTTTGGTATCTTTATAATTCATGAAACGTCAGAAAACGACACACATCGGCTATATCTATTGTTAAGGAGTGTATCACACAGCTTTAATAGAGGTTAGTAAGATAAGGAGTCAATTAAGTAGTTCTAGAAATGCAAGGTTCAGCAACGTTTTACTGCACAAATTACAAAGAGCGTGCTCCTTGATGTTCTTTTAGGAAGAATCTCTTGGCATTAGTGATATATGTTGCAGTAGTACGTAAGAAAACGTAAAAAACTGAAGGCCGTTTAATGTGATATTTTTGCTGTAGGATTTATTACTTCGGTTTCAGTCAAGTTTCAAGGTAATCTTGAGATGCGAAGTGTTAACATTAAACGACATATAAACAATTGTCAATTTTCCGTACAAATTGTGATTTAACTATACCCTAAATCTGTTTCCAATGGTTATCGCATTAGTATGTGGTGCTTCATCTAGATAATGCACCTACTTACATCTAAATATATATTGTGCAGTCTAGTTTTTTGCCCGTTTTGTTTCATATGTTATGCATATTGTCTAATAGGTTGGCGCTGTTACTTTCCTTCAGCTTCTGCTATGTCCCAACTTCTTATACCTAACCCCTACCTTTTGTAATTATTATCTCTCCTCCACCCTTTTCACCCCATCATCTAATTTGTCTATTTTTTATACTAATGAAAGGTACATATTTTGACCTATTTCGTTTACTATTGAGTTATTCATGCATGTAAAATAAAATGCATGATTTAGCAAGACAAAAATGGCTTTCGATATGCGATGAATTTGATGCGATACACGAAGCCAATAGTGAAGGAAACGTTTTTTTTCTAAAGACTACCGAACCGGACAAAAACGTCTTTTATATATTTAATTCAAATGCGTTATTTTTAGATTCCTTGTCAATGCTTTAAACGACAGAGTATACTTTCTTGTAACATATTGAAAATGTCTATATTTGAGACCTTCTCAAAATAGATGAATTCAGTCTGAAAGAGAATATTTTGGTAAAAGCCTTAATTACGAAGTAAAAACACTGCTTGAATTCAAACATTAAATGCATTTTCAACATAGTAATATGTGTATGTCTGTACTCTATCAGACCTTTATATTTGTCTTGTTATCTATGGTACTGCAAAGGTGTCCCAAACTATTTTGGCATTACATTTCTCATAAGATTCAAAGGCAAAAGGTATACAAGGCCATTATGCATTCATTCTAAGATTCTAACAGTTTTTTTTTTGTAAATAAAATATTTAAAACGATCATTTGAAAGCAAAGAATGCTCCCAAGAAGAATAATAGCGGTTTGATTCAGTCTGTTAATGCAAGGTAATGAAATGTGCAATACCTCTCACGCCCACTAAGCGGATTAAGCGGAACTCTATTAAACATATATTGAATGGACTGCATGATCCCAAAGGACCAGAAAATATAAC
Source organism: Mercenaria mercenaria (assembly GCF_021730395.1). NCBI lineage: Eukaryota > Metazoa > Mollusca > Bivalvia > Venerida > Veneridae > Mercenaria > Mercenaria mercenaria. Next base: position 37,149 of record NW_026460244.1, on the reverse strand, counting down.
AACACTGAATCCAAGTACGGCAGACTAACATCACAAAAATAGATCACAAACACAGATTAGCGCCATTACTGTATCCATGTATCATAATTTAGAGTGATCTAACCTGCCAAGTCTGCACATTATGGTGTTGATATTTGAATGTGTAGTCGACGATTTTATCTTTTTTAAAGCAGACAGGCATTTATCACAAAATTTGCGATAAATGACCTTTTTGTGTGCATTTGCGTAAAATCACACTCACTCAAAACTAAGCTGTCAAAACTACAAAAAGCTGCCATAATTTCAAACAAGATACTAATTCGTCATTAAATTTTGTATTTGTACATTAAACCCCAGTATAAGTTTGTAGATCCGCTGTTTTAACATACTGAGTAAAACATCTTCTGGATAACTTTTCAGAGATCTCTACAAAACCAAAAATGAACTATAAACCGTCAAAAAATGAGTTAAATCGGCAAACTAATACTTCCTCAACACAAAAAGTTCTCAAGGAAGTCTCTTACACTTGCTGCAAACAACCTGGCAAATAGAACTTGAAGAGAAATGCACCATGATTAATAAATTTTTAAAACGGGCCTCCGTGGCTAAGCTGTGAATGTGAGAAAGATATCCAGCTGGCTAACGGAAGGTTATTTTGACAAATTCCCCCCTATTATGAAAGAGAAGCATCCGAAACATTATAAAACTTGACGAAACAAGGAAAACAAACACAAACTTAAAACTGGAACATGTTGTCGATATGCACAACTAGGCTTGGCAATGATCACTTTTGGGAAGTTTGATGTTATCCTTCTTATGGAATTGGAGCAGTTTCCCATAGAAGTGGCCGTACGATCATAAAGTTCGAGTCTAGGGCCATAACCCCGCTGAAAATCATCCAACCTGAAAGTGCCGAAAATATACACGAATATATATGAAGCTTGGCACTGATCACTCCTGTGAGTTCCTTTTTGTCAATGATATGAGAAAAGTAGCCAGCACATCACTCAGTTTGACCCTTAATCTGATTTGATACTTACTACTTCTGTAAGGTTTGGTGTAAACCCCGCAGTTGGGTTGGAGCAGTTGTGTGGACAAACTTTGTGATATTAAGACTGAAAGACAGACGGACGTTCTTACGTACGGACCTTAATTGGATTTATTTTGTTATAAAGAATGTACCCATTAAGTAGTAAAGAAGGAATAACATTTACCTATTGTCCTCAGTACCCAAGAAATGTTCAGACGTACAGACAGACAAACGAATATTACTAAATCAATATGTCTCCCGCACTTCATATGGAAGGCATAAAAACTGAAGATCCCAAAACAGATGTAATAAAAGTCGAATATATAAGTAAAGACTCAAAATTACATTCCTTTCCCGCGAGGTGAGCGTGGATGTCCAAGATTTTTGTATCGCCCAATGTCGTATGACAGTCTCTGCACTGTTAAATTTGCATTTATAACCCTGAAAAAGAATGAGTAATAGCTAACAAAAGTGCGACAGAAATTTTATTAATATATTGTGTAATATACCCAAGGGGCATTGCATTTTTGCCAAAGGAGGCGTTTATTAAGGTATTTCAGTATTCGTGTACACTCACTTGATAATATAAATTATATATGAAACCTAGATATTCCTATAAATATCAAAGGCCAGCGAGCTCGATATTTGTTTGCTTGTTTGTTTGTTTTGGGTTTAACGTCGTTTTTCAACTGTATTTCAGTCATGTAACGGCGGGCAGTTAACCTAACCAGTGTTCCTGGATTCTGTACCAGAACAAACCTGTTCTCCGCAAGTAATTGCCAACTTCCCCACATGAATCAGAGGTGGAAGACTAATGACTTCAAACACAACGTCGTTTTTTCAAGTAGTTACGGAGAATATACGCCCTGCCCGAGGATCGAACTCACGACCCCGCGATCCGTACACCAACGCTCTACCTACTAAGCTAAGCGGTCGGGCTAGCTCGATATTGGATATTGTCAACCTGAGTAAAGTAATAACAGCCGAAGTGCTAGCGAAAGGTATCATTATTTTTCGAAGGTTATAGCCATACCCACACAACTTATGTCATATATCGACTTTCTAGCTTTTGATATTTGATGGGACCTAAAGTGCCTCTCCGGGCGTTACTTCTTCACAACCACCAACATTTTGTAAGCCAGCTGGATGACGTTCTAACATACCCAAGGAAGATTTTTTTAACCTACATTGGTGATTTCCGAGTAAGAGATCTTATCCATTCGATAGCCCACTTTCTTTAAAATTAAGGTATTTAACATCTTTGTAAACATAACAAATGCGTCTTTTCTTGGTGACCTCAGATTTTACACCATTGGTGGGGAAAATATATTACAAAAGATATATATCCATATTATGTATCGTCGAAATGCTTTAAACATTAACAGAATTTGTGTTTTTCTTCTACTAACAAATACTTACATTCCCTGACAGACACAGTTACGTTTGTACTAAATTGCTACGTGGAGCCGGTATTTGGATGTGTAGTTCAGATCATTTTAATTCTAAGGCGCACCAATATGTGAAACTGTTTCCGAGTAGTAATAAACTAAATTGATTTTCATCAATCAACACTGCTTTCTTTTTATAAAACGCTAGAATTTCTAATAGAATCATGAAAGTGAATAGCTTGTTGAATCTAAGAATCCTGTTTGATAATCTAACATTGTTAGTGTTTCAACAGATTCGACATCATAGATATAGGCGTGTATCTTCTGTCATACATTCATAACTCTATACTACCAAAGACTAGTAAAGTATTTGTTTCATTTAAGACCTATGTTATTTTGAAATTATGAATTAGTGGGTGGGGTATTGTGTCTGAGGATTTTCGAAGTTACTGTAAAACAAATTTTATTCCAAACTGACAATACTTTAAAACCATGCAGTGCTGAACTTTTACTTAATTAAAAGACAGACTAAACTGGGAAAAGTGATTAGCATGTTCGGGTCACAATTTTTGGTGTAAGTATTCTTTATCATCAAGCATAAATGCGGAAAAGTATAACATACATAATAAAGCTGAACTATCCGTGTAAATGAGCTGAGAGTAATTTTTCTATTTCCATTTGTTACTTTTCTAAAAAACACATTACAATTAACCAGGTGTCGGTAAAATCGGTCATTTTTGTGCACATGCCTTTACACATTAAAGAAGTCCGAACTATAGGTATGGTGAGCGAGAAGGGCCTGAGCGCTTACGTAGTGCACATTTACAGGGAGTGTACTGCTCAGATTATATATATATATAAAAATATTCGGAAAAGTGAGAGTGAGATAGCAATCATTTCGTGCGTATGATTTTGCACTGGGATCATGGCACTCGTTCTGAAAAGGCCGGTTCGTCAGCCGCGAGCTAGTTAAATGAATGGTTACAGACTTCTATCTGCATGGCGCCTGGCATAGTGGTAGGAGTTGGGAGGTAATTGGCAAGCACAATAAAGGTGTCTCATATTAAGCCAAATTGACCGGCCCTTTCGATATGGGTAACACTATAAGAAGATCTTTACCTTTATACAGTAGGGATATGTTTGTTTTACATGTAACATCAAAGCATTAACCCCTCGTGAAAATAGTATGCATATGGCGTTCACTGTTGATGTATAAGTGTAATATTATATTTTGACGTTACACTGAAACAAACAAATACCCTTTTGCATATTTATTTATATAAAAATATAAACAAACAAACAAAACGGGAATAACGTTGATCTATTTTATTTTCTTGGGTTTAGAGTAACATTGAAACGACACAATTAACTTTTCCTAGGTTTGTTTAGTAGGGAAAGACTCTAAACCTCCAAACACTTCTTTCGGGCTCAGGCGTGTACCTAGATAGAGACACCAACCTTCGATAAGTCAGCTGGTGGCTTCCTTACGTGAAGAATTTTACACTAAAAGTGAGGTTTCGATCCCATGTCGGTGGCAAGGAATTCGAAGTCAGCGACCATGGCCATCCGGTCATGGAGGCACCTCTAGAGGTAACGTTTGAAACGTTTACCATTATGAAATTCTCACGCTGATTTTCATATCCTGTGAATTGAACAATTATGTCTACGTTTTTCTTTTGCAAGTATTAAACTTATATATTCAATTTAATTTCGAAAAGATAAATGATTCTCTCAATGATATTTTCCTTCAGAAATTACAAATGGTTTGTCGAATACACCATACTTTTAATTACAAAAGTTTACACACCATGAGGATCGGAAAGCACGAAATTTACGTTCTTGAAGGTACTAATAAACTTTGATAATGTGGCAGTTGAGTCCAATAAGTCCATGGGTGTTCAAAGATAATCCGTCTTAGATCTATTGTAAAGCAAATATTGGATTTACCTATATTGGAAAATAAATAGAGTCGATTGTATTGAGGTCAACTGCCACATTATCAAAGTTTATTAGTATATATGAATCGCCATGCTTGAAATGTAAATAAAAGAATAAAAGTAAATGTTTACATGTTTGTGGAAAAGACTGAACTGTGATTGTCGATGTTCCCGATATGGAATATATATGAATGTATTAACACGAGCCGTTTCATCTTATGGGACTTACAGGAGCATAGCAAGCGATTGTTTATTTATTGTAATGTTCTAGTAACCTTTGACACTGATTTCGAGGACAGCCCGGATTTGTGACACATACATGTCTGTTGTTGGGCTGGAAAAAGTTAGGTCCAAAATTTAAGTTATATTGCATAACCTCTTCGTTATTTCTATGCATACAATTCGGTTGCTTAAACGTTAGAATATCAGAAAATTACTTCAAATAAAACATATTTTTGAAAAAGTCCCGATCATTCATAATTTGTCTGGTTGGCGCGTGTTTACAAATTTAATGTTAATATGCCGTGATGTCCAAGAAGCCGTCCAAAGTGATAATTGTGATGACACATTGGTTTTATTTTGTAAATGTGAGTGATCGTTAAGTGATCAGAAAGGTCGGACAGTGGGATGTTATAAAAAGTGATGTTGTATTTAGATTAGAGAGTGAATCGCACAATAAAATAAGGAAATAATTGTTAAGTCTATTCCATAAATCCTGCACGTGCTGGCACTCCTAATACAGATGCTCGGTTGTTTCAATATTCATGTTGTAGAAATCACATAGATAACTGGAGACCAGTTTACATGTATATAGATATTTGTTTGTTTGTAACAAACGCATTAAGAATCTACACTGAAAACATCGAAGTGTTGTATCAATAGTAGTTGTAAGCGGTACTGTATATATACGCTTCCAGTTAATGTCACGATTTTCAAAAACATCGTTCCATTTGTTTTCTGCTTTTATGTCTTCAATGGGCATACATTTTATTTGAATTTTATATAGTAATTGATTCGGTTAATCAATAGTTTTTTTATTTTATTCATTAATGTATTGTCTCTATTATTATTAAAGAAATTTTGAGTCATATATTTTATGCTGCTTTTTGGAATACTCTTTATTAATCTAAAATAGTTAAAGTAATCATGTTCATCTAAATCTAAAATTTGTTTCGCTTCATTAAATCCGTGAAAACATTTTTGCCGAAAGTCAAACAACTGGTCTATAGATTATACCAATTATTCCAGAAAACTGTTTTGTTTTGCATTCGTATTTCTGAGTTATTCCATATAACATGGTTTATATCTTCTCTTATTTGGTTGTATTCGTGACTAATCTTAAACCAAGCAATTAGAATATCTTTTAAGAACACGTTTTTATTGCAGATAAGATTTATGTCATCTTTATTTAAGTTACATTCAAAAACTAATTGAGCACCAAACTTTTCAAGAGCATTTACGTAGAATAGTTTCCAGGGACCTTTTTTCTCGTCACATATTAGTCGTTTTACCAAACAGGCTTTCATGGAATGCAGAAACAACATAATATCTGTTAGTTGTAACCCTCCTAGTTCAGAGTCCTTAGTTAAAACCTTACGTTTTATATTCTCAGATTTATTATCCAAAATAAGACTGAAGACCGTTCGGATAATATCTGTTATAATGTTTTCTGATGATTTCGGCAAGACAATAAAAGGATATACGAGTTTTGGCAGAGCAACGTTTTTTATACAGTCACTTTATACAGTTTTCGGTGTTACCATTGTTTTAAACAGTTTTTGAATTCTTGTAATTTCGGCTCAAAGTTTAATTTTATATTTGATTCCCTGTCATTATAAAATGTCATGCCAAGAGTTTTTGCGCTTTTTGATGTCCAAATAAAATCTTTCTTTGTTGCGTATTTCACATCTGAGTTTTTTTAATGATCCTACTCTAAGTACTTTTGTTTTTGTTATATTAAGAGTAAGTCCAGACACATTGCCAAAATCGGTTATAACATCTATTAATCTCTCAAACGATTCTTTATTACCGTTGTTGAAATAAGTTGCATCATTTGCAAAAAGTGTTTGCTGCAGTATTTCCTATTTTGATTCCTTTGATGTGTTCATCTTTTCTTATAGTATTAATTAACAATTCCATGCAAACGATAAACAGCGAAGAAGAAAGAGGACAGCCCTGTCGAACCCCACGTTCAATTTGAACACTTTCTGATAAAAAGCCATTGTTAATACAAATGTAATCAGACTGGAGATATCACTATAAAAGGGCTTTACTCATTTTAGGAAAGACTGTCCAAAATTGAAGTGCTTTAAACTTTGCATTATAAAGTCATGGCTTAAACTATCAAACGCCTTTTCATAATCTGAAAACAAGAGAAGGCCAGGTAAATTTTGTTGATTGAGATATTCTATAATTTCAAACATAAGGCGCGCATTGTCTCCTATATATCTTCCCTTCTTAAATCCAGTTTGCTCATAACTTATAATATGTGGTAAAATGCTTTTAAGTCGATTTGAGATAGTTTTTGTTGCAATTTTGTAATCAACATTAAGTAAACTAATTGGTCGCCGATTCGCTAGTGAAGTTTGGTCTTTTCCATAGTTGGGTTATAATGTTAAAATACTTTGTTTTTTGCAGGTCTGACATATGAGAGACTTACGGTACAAAAATACTTGCACCGAAAACTTCTTATGCATTTTCTTACATTTTACTGTTGGGACCTGGTTTTTGGTGTCATTGATTCTATATGATTTACTCTGAGATATATATTTCATTATTATTAGTTTCTCTTTGATTCCCGTGCATTTCTCGTGTTGTTACGACAATCTCAGTTTTACATAGGAATTTTTCATTGTCAAAATAACATAGTCCTTAAGGTCATCAAAACCAGTCAGTTTGTGACTGCCCACAATATCTCATCAAAAGTCGGTTTATGTTTGTACGAAAAATGATGAATACGTTTATACAATGAGTTTTAAATTTGTCTGTTTAGCACTTAGAATCTGGCAATGTCAATGAAGGCATAAAAAGGGAATATATGGCACTCCGCAATATTATATATATATATGATATAGGAAAAAAGAATAAAAAGTTATACCTATGATAAAGATCGTCATCTTCACTTCCCCAGCCAAAGTACACATTTGGAAAGCCATTAACAAGGGTAAACTGTTCCTTCGAAAAAGCATTAACACCTCCAAAGTAGTTCTTGTAAGTCATTCTGTTAGCAAAAATAGTAATTTATAAAGCTTTTCTGTGATTGTAATGAAAACACAACCTGGTCTAAATTACATATACGAAGAAAACTACTGTATATTAACTGGCACATCGTTTTCTTCAATGCAATAACATTACGATCAAAAGATACTGAATCACTAAATTTCAAACATTTTTTTAAATGTAACAGTTATGAATTTAATTGAAAAAAAAATGTTTTCAAACCTAAATATAGATAAACGATAGTACATCTTTGAAAATCATAGAAAAATGACTTAAATGTGAAAAAGTGTGCAATACTCTTTTACTAACATGTTATTCCTGGTTTTGGCCGTAGTACTTTGATATAGGCCTGTGGCACAATTCAGTACGTGCCCTAAAACAAAACTTCTATTACACATACCCATTATATGGTTCATCTGGTTCGGATGCTTCATAGTGTTGGCAACTAGCTGTCATTCCATAATGGATACGTAAGGTTGTAGGCTGCATAGCCATTTCACAGGAATAACAGAGCTTTGCTATTTTTACAGAGCGCTAATATATGATAGTGAAATAAACTTGCATCGCCAATAAAATTGTGTGTATTGTAAATCAAGAAAATATGTATTGATTTTATGAAGCTTGAAAGAAATTTAGCTGGCTAATAAAAGTTCTAAGTCAACAGTTACCTCTGTGGAAGAATGTATACAAACTCTACTAATGCGCTTTGAGCAACTTCGTTTTGTCCTGATGTGTAAGGTTTGAGTGTGTGTGTGTGTGTGTGTGTGTGTGGTGCACGCGTTTGCGTGCTGGGGGGTTCGTTTTGAGGAGGCTGCGCTTTTGGTGCGTGGCATTCCCTGTTTGATATTTCTCTTTGTTTTTTTTACTGTATTTTCAAATGTTAAAATAAAATTGTACTATGCTTAGGAACAGCCCATATATTTAAATAAGATAAATCAATATATACCAAATACTTTCAATCAGCATTAAGGTATTTTTGAGGAGATATAGTTACTGATATTATCTTAGTTTACCAAAAAAGATTAAAATATGATATTATAGTAACGTTACATTATATTGCTTAATAACAGATGCTACATCATCTGTTTTCACCTGCAGACATCGGTATTATCTTAACACTACATTTTAACAATTACCAAATTTCATATAATTTATTTAATATTAGATATAACAAAAGTACATAAATTGTTTATTTTGAAATATCTAGTTCCCTTTCATATTTTCAATTTCTTTAATATAAGAAAGCTTACGTGCAAAAATATCTAACAGGAGTGACTTCATGTGCTAAGGGAGTACTGTCTACTCAATTTATAGACAATAAGTTAGGTAACATATATATTCATTAAATCAATCAGAACTTTTTTGACGTAATTCAGTTATTTCTTAGGAAGTCATGCAGGTATAAGGTTCTAAACATTTTGTGTTAGAAACAACATAAAGCAAAACCGCGTTCTCTAAAGACCATTTTCTTAGCAAATTATTTTAATTGAAATACTTCAAATATTGATGTAATTCGAATTGATTTGTCATTTTAAAGCCTTCAACTATATAAGGTTCTCGTCATCAACATCCGTTTCTCCTCCTTTGAATTACGATAGTTCTTTTGATCGAATTTTATGTTTTACAATGAAACGTTATATTGAGTAAAATTATACTACTTGTGTTCACTTAATCGTATCTTACATAGCCATTGAACAAAATGTTTCAATCATTAAACACTTGTTAAGATATAAGTTAAACTTCTAGTACCTAATGTAGTCAAACCTGTCTGTAATGTCCACCTTTAGAAAATTAAAAATGTCTCTTTTGACAAATGATCTCACAACACAAGTTAATTTGCACTATTCAGTAAGCAATTCTGGTTAAACGAGAGCATAAAATAATGGCCTTTGTAAACAGGTTCTTTAGTAGTGGCCTTTATACGGATGTTATCTTTAGTACACATTTTTTATGTATACACGTTACAAACTTCTAAAAGTTTTATCATTTCCATCATTTGGGGAAATTTAAAGTAAAAAACAATATAAATACTAGCAAAGCCAATAAATTTATACCCAACACCGAATAGGCTGGGTGTTTCTCCTTTTTGTAAATGACGGGACTTAATTTTGAAAGATATAGTAACAACTCCGAAAACAGGACAGTCAAAAACCGGAATCCTTTGAAAATTGGACGATTTTTAAAGTCAAAAATCTTTCTCTTAAAAAAAAATTTAAAATACACTCTCAATACAGGAAACACTGAATTCTGAAATTCTGATGTTTTCTAAGGCCAAATAAAATGTACAAAAGAAATCTTCTGAAAACCGGACAGTGAGTGTCAAACTTTAGTGTATTGTCACTTTGAGTTGATTTTAAAAGCATATTTTTATGAAGGTTACATTTATAGCTCACCTAAATGGTTATTGTGAGCTATTGTGATCACGCTGTGTCCGTCGTGCGTCCGTTCGTCAAGTCGTCTGTCGTCAACCATTGTTTTTAAACGACATCTCTGAAACCACTGAATGTTATTTGATGAAACTTGGCACGGATATTCCTTGGATGATCCTCTACCAAAGTTCTTCAAACGGTACCGCTTGGTTGCACATACAGGCCGCAAGAGCTACAATAAAAAAACAAATTCAAACGACATCTACTCCTAAACCGATGGCCTGATTTTGAATTAAATTCAAACAAATGGTCCTTATTTCGCCCTCTACCAAGATTGCTCAAATTATACCGATTCGTCAAAAAAACAAGGCTGATAAATTGGTAAAACTGATGTTGAAATACCATTAAAACGTATGCCGTGTAAATGACGTGTGTTCTACGATTCGTTTTATGCGTTCTATACCAAGTACCAATTTTAAATAGTGTAATTCAAAGATACATTAAGGACTCCACAATTTCTATAGGAGTATTATTTACGGAAAGGTCATGATAAGAATGTCTACCCTTTTTAAAAGTCATTGCTATTGTTTTAGATGTATTGATTTCCAGTCCCCATTTTTGTCAATAATGCTCGATATTAGTTAGAATTGACAGAAAAGATTCGGGAGACTTTGCAAAGAATATCTGATTGTCTGCAAATAGGATCAAGAAATGTTTAAGCTCATTTATATTGAAAATATCGCTTAGATCTGTATTTTACAAGTATTGAGGTCACTCATGAATAACATAAAAAGCAGAAGTGAGCATGGGTCACCCTGTTTTATGCCGATTTATGATTAAAAAACTCGGAAATTAACCATTATTTCTTACACAAGACTCAAACTAGGTATACATCGACTTCACAGATTTGACAAATTTTGAAGTAACATTTTCTAAAATACGTTTTTGCCAGAAAAACGACCTATCTATTTTTTTCGAAACACTTAGTTTATAAAGATGCAATACAGTTTCTTACACGAGTCAAGTACTTTTGATACAACTGTGTTGAAAACGAATATGCGAACTATTACAGATTTACCTTTCTGGAAACCAAACAGATTTTGTTCTAAATATTTTTTCCAGAATTTCCGAGTTTGGGTATTTGCCAAATTCTCTTACCGTCGTCTATTTGAAATGTTTGTTTCACCTTTTTCGTTATTTTCTTATGACTAGTACGAACAAAGGAAGTATGCGTTTTGTGAGGTTAATGAGATAAATGTGAATGCACTGAATAATTAATTATCTTTTGAAAACATAATAGATGTTTTGAATACATTAAGGTGTTAAAAAATAAGAGAGATTTTATGATAAATAAAAATATATGCGCATGTTTTCTTACGAAAATCCAATAATATCGGAGTATCTGAATACTTTGTTTGTTTGTTGTTGTCTTCTTTGTTTGTTTGTTTGTTTTTTTTTTTTTTTTTTGTTTTTTTTTTGTTTGTTTTTGGTTTAACGCCGTATTTTATTTAAGCTATGTAACAACGGGCAGTTAATCTAACCAGTGTTCTTTGATTCTGTACAAGTACCAGCCTGTTCTCTGCAAGTAACTTCCAACTATCCCACATGAATCAGAAGCGGAGGACAAATGATTACAGAAACAATATCTTTTTTATCAAATCATCTCGGAGAACATAAGCCTCGCCCGGGGATCGAACTCACGACCCATGATCTGAGCTGTCCCTACTGAGCAATGCGGGCTGGCACAATATCTGAATACAAGTAAGGTTTGAATAAAAAACATGTATTTGATTTATCTCAGTAAAGTACGTGTTGGTATATTGTAGAACATAACCACTTGAAGATCATTTTCAAGCATACCTTAGAATATTTTTTATTGTTTGGCACCACGTGTTCAAATTAATCAATGAGTTACATTATACGACAGATTTACACAAAAAAATTAAATATCGCCGTAAAAAATTACATTGAAAACATTGCTAAATATCATAAATGTTAAACCACACTTAGTGTTAAAAGATATCAATTGCAAATATAGTATTTTCATAATATATGTTCAAATTTTATGATAGATTTCCGTCTGTTTTAAAAATGGATAAACTATTTCCCAAATAACTGTTTCAAACATCTCTTTCTAAGATTGCACTTCAAAATAACTACTATGCTGTACATAAATAGTAAGTGGTGTTTGACATAATATATAGTATCCAGCTGATCTTCTCTCTCCAGAGTAATCCAAACGGGTATGACCTATACGACAGCGAGAAAGAACCCCCCCCCCCCCCCCCCCCCACCCACACACACTCACACACCACCACCACAACCACCTGCAAACTGATATTTCCTGTCGGTATCATTCAGTTAATCAATTTAATGTCATGAAGAGCAAACATCGTTCATAACGTTTTTTGTTTAGATAGAACATATAATTTTACTTAATTTACATTTCATTAAAAGTTATTTACAAAAACTTCGACTAAGACTGATAATAAAACGAATTGCTTTGTTGTAATATCAGCAAAATTGTTTTTATTATTACCAACATGAATTGGAATCAAACAAAATATGTATTATCCTTTTAACCGATACATGCTCAAACTTACGTGTAATTTCTTGTATCAATAGCAGATGCCATATGTTTAGGGTGATCACTGCATTTGTAATCATTTCTAAGGGTTTCAGGCAGAAGATCGACGTCGTGAAAAATAAAACAGTTGTAATTAAATAGCCTCGATGACTCTACAAACCCGGCATTCATTAATAGTCCTCTGTTGAAAGCTGCGTACGATAGCTAAAAAACGAATATATTTTTTTCACTTCATAATACACCATGTAGATTAAACACATAATGGATCAAAATTCAAAACTGTATTACTGCATATACTTAGAATAAGCCTGGAAATATTATTCATAAGGCGGCTGAACCAAATCTATTCGTTTGTTGGTTAGTGTTTTATTACTTCTCAATCACTGGTCTTTTAGAGAATCTTAAGCTGATACAATGGTTATGGGGTGTTGAATTTTCTCCTGTTTGAATGTTTCCAAAATTAAATGTACCATTGAAGCTCAAAAACCCCTGTCAATATTTGTCAAAGCATAATGATAAACACAAATCTTTGAATTTAAGAGTGTTAGTTATCTCTGCCACTGTGCCAACTGATTGTAAAGGAAACGGGTAATGCTAAGCATCACTTACACGTAAACGGCATCTTGACTTCGCCAAAAGATAAGAACTGATAAATTCTTTTGCAAAGCACTGGCCGTTCACATTAATTGAAAATAAAATGTTTTGTTTTAGAAATTGTGTAATCATAACTGTGCTATAATTAGTAGAAAACAAAGTTTTAATTGTTTAATAAATCATTAAATAAATGATATTTGTTTGTTTTAGTGTAACAATGGGGAACATGTTTCATTGAAAGAGCACTATGTAAAATATTATGAAAATGTAAGATATTATATTTACGAGAGAAGGTTATACATATCTTACGTTTACTTTTAACATTCTTTTTATGTCAAGTTTTTTTTCTAACATTTACAATATCATATATATTTTACTATAACAAGAACTGAAAAACAAAACATACAATAAATTTAATAACGTCATATTTGTTGAAAGTATCATTATAATGTTAAACTTTTGGAAGTTACATGCTTAGATATAATACAGAAGAGCACAATTGAGAAATGCTATATAAAAGTTTTCTCACCATTTCAATAACGAATATCCCATACTCAAGTTGTTGCTGTTGTAAAAATGGGTGAATATTTCTCAAGAACACCTTTAGATGGTTTTCTCTGTCTCTGTAAGGGACGATAATTGCGACCTTCCACAAAGATGTGCAATTTTTAGGTGTAAAGCGTCCTCCAAGCTGTACATTTCTTATTTTATTCTTAACAATTTGCCAGGGAAGAATCTCAGTATATATGTTGTAGGCTGAATCTAAATTAAAAAATATATCAAGTATTCAAAATGTAATTTGTCAATTATCCTTAAGCATCTGTAAATACTAAAATGAAAATGTTATGGCTTGCTTCACCAAACGCATACATAAGCATTCCTAAGGCAGTTCGACTGGAAACCTTTATTGCATTGGAACACCTGAAACAAATCAACGGTAAAATGCTCAGTCAGAAAGCAATTCGATGTTTTCATAATTAATCATGTCACTTAATAATTATATAAGTACCTATGTAAATCAAATGCAGCTTAACGCATTGGATACGCACTGTGCTTGATAATACTCCTTCACAATTCGCTAGGGATGCAGAAAATGTTATAAAATATCCCTATTACTTAAATCTTTAACATTTCTTATGATTCGGTTATGGTCATGGCGGCATGAAATAAGTTAATTTGGAAGAAGGACACAAAGGGGTACAGTTCTAAGGTTTAAAACATTGAAAAAGAATTAATAGAGTATTTAAAAGATATTAACTTCTTAACGAACTTCAATCGGGTTGTACCACAACATTTATCACAGATGCCTGTCTCAATTACCTTTGAGATGTTCTAACAGTACGATTCCTATGGTTTATATCTGAATATTACACGACTAGAAACTTGACCTTTTTCCCTTGATTTTATCTTTCCAAAAAATCATTTTCTTTTTTTTTTTTTTTTTTCTTTTTTTTCTATAACGCGCCTTTGACAATCCACTTTTCTAAATTAAAATGGCTATAGTTCTGACGCAGTTTTAGTTGATTTTGTCAGCCCTACACAAAGTCTTATGAGAAGTGTAAAACGTTTCATAGCTAAAGTTATTATAGTAATCATGAAATGCGGACCTTTCTGTGACACAGTACGAATGACGTAGTATTAAAGGAATCTAACTTTACGAAATACAAATTGCGAAGCGTGCAAAGGAAAATAACTTTTTTATGATTCGTACACATTATTTACAAATTATTATCTAATAACTAGTTAACACTGCAAAACATACTCTGCACTAACAGAACAATTTTTATTTGTTATCTCTAATCAAAGAAAAGGAAAATATGACGCATAGAGTTAAGTGTAGGTTTTTGTGTAAAAATATCATTGTTATCTATCTTTAACTCTCTGATGTTAGTTTCCGGTTTAAGTAAATGAATTACGCGAACAGTTTTTATTTACTATAGCGGTTTATAGCTTCCGACATGCAGTTGCAGATACATTCATATACTAAATGCCAACTAGTAAGACACTATTATTGCTTTTAGTTTAGAACAAGTTGGCTGAATACATTTACCATATTAACAAACCATCGGACATTCGCGACGCCTTAAATACTTATACTTTATCCCCGCGAATATCGGAGGCTATCGTATGCGTACCTGTCTTCTTTTTCGTACGTCCGATATCTTATTAAAAGCCATGCATATATCATTTGTATTTATTCAGAATTCCTGCATTTGCTTTCTTGATTTGCTGTGAAAATCAACCAAGTATTACCAGAGATATTTGTCAATATTCGGTAAAATAAGTATTGATTTCTGAAAATTCGTTCATGGCATGTATCCTTTATTTAAAATGCGTGTAATATTTGCAATTACCCGGGGACAAATACCCTTCACAAATATTTGACAAGAACACGCATTGTAATTTATTCTGTTGCAATCTCTGTGCAATATTTATTCATACTCGGTTGGTGTTTTAGTGAGAACTTGAATAAATCCATTGCTGCAAAATAGCATAAGTTGTCAACTTCTACATGGTTTAAAACATATCTTCCTCTAGTTTGGTTTAAAATGATAATTCTGTTAAAGTTTAGACTGTACGTTATATGTCAATATTACATTTACAATGGGATAGTTGCCAGCAATCAATTCAGATACACAATCATACCAGATGTATTTTACCCACAGGTACAAAGTATACTCGGCATTTATTGGAGTTTTACATTTCTGTTCCCTCGCTCGTCCGTCAATATTCTTGTCTGCTTCATTTATTTTCAACCAAGGATACGATTTCATAATTATTCGTAAGTTATTAATCTTCTTTTGAAGAGTTTCAAAAATAGCTTTACATATTAACTAGAGCAAAACAACATGCAGAGCGCACGTCCAAGGTAAAGGTATAAATATATTTTCTAAATTGCTTAAAAGATTTTCATGAAATAAGCGTACATATTGATCTCATCAAAACGGTATGCAGGGTGCACAACAAAGATGACTGGATCAAAGGTCAAGATTACACTAAGAGATCAAATATCATATAATGTAAATTTATGCCCGCTACATATATTCTTAATCACTAGAAGCAATTTCATAAAACCGGTATTATTTTTAGCTCATCTATCACAAAGTGACAAGGTGAGCTTTTGTGATCGCGCAGCGTCCGTCGTCCGTCTGTCCGTGCGTGCGTGCGTGCGTGCCTAAACTTTTGCTTGCGACCACTCTAGAAGTCACATTTTTCATGGGGTCTTTATGAAAATTGGTCAGAATGTTCAACTTGATGATATCTAGGTCAAATTTGAAACTGGGTTACGTGCGGTTAAAAACTAGGTCAGTAGGTCTAAAAATAGAAAAACCTTGTGACCTCTCTAGAGGCCATATATTTCATAAGATCTTCATAAAAATTGGTCAGAATGTTCATCTTGATGATATCTAGGTCAAGTTCGAAACTGGGTTACGTGCCGTTAAAACCTAGGTCAGTAGGTCAAATAATAGAAAAACATTGTGACCTCTCTAAAGGCCACATTTTTCATGGGATCTGTATGAAAATTGGTCTGAATGTTTATCTTGATGATATCTAGGTCCAGTTCGAAACTGGGTTAAGTGCGTTTATAAACTACTAGGTCAGTAGATCTAAAATAAGAAAAAACCTTGTGACCTCTCTAGAGGCCATATTTGTAAATGGATCTTCATAAAAAATGGTCAGAATGTTTTTCTTGATGATATCTAGGTCAAGTTCGAAAGTGGGTTACGTGTCGTCAAAAAGTAGGTTAGTAGGTCAAGTAATGAAAAAACCTTGTGACCTCTCTAGAGGTCATATTTTTCATGGGATCTGTATGAAAGTTGGTCTGAATGTTTATCTTGATGATATATAGGTCAAGTTTGAAACTGGATCAACTGCGATCAAAAACTAGGTCAGTAGGTCTTAAAATAAAAAAACTTGTGACCTCTCTAGAGGCTAACCCTTGAATGGATCTTCATGAAAATTGGTCAGAATATTCACCTTGATGATATCTAGGTCAAGTTTGAAACTGGGTTACGTGCGATCAAAAACTAGGTCAGAAGGTCAAATAATAAAAATACCTTGTGACCTCTCTAGAGGCCATACTTTTCATGGGATCTGTATAAAAGTTTGTCTGAAGGTTCATCTTGATAATATCTAGGTCATGTTTGAAACTGGGTCAACTGCGGTCAAAAACTAGGTCAGTAGGTCTAAAATTAGAAAAATCTTTTGACCTCTCTAGAGGCCATATTTTTCAATGGATCTTCATGAAAATTGGTCAGAATTTTTATCTTGATGATATCTAGGTCAAGTTCAAAACTGGGTCACATGAGCTCAAAAACTAGGTCACTATGTCAAATAATAGAGAAAACGACGTCATACTCAAAACTGGGTCATGTGGGAACAGGTGAGCGATTCAGGACCATCATGGTCTTCTTGTTTAGCTTTTTCAAGACCACATGCAGATTTCACAACCCAGATCATTAGGTCCCATGCCATTCTCAGTTATTCGGCATATTGTGAAGTCGTCTTTGAATATTTTATATTTGTTTCGGATACATCGTTTCTATCTATGCTAAATTAAGCATATTAGGCTCTTTTTTGAAGATCAGTCAGAAATTTCGGCAACATATAATCTTTGTAAATTTTATTCAGAAATACTTGAGAAAAACACTAACCTTCACAGACACATTTCTACATGAAGACAAAGTGTCTTGCCATTGGTTCGGACAGGAAAAAAATCACCAAGAGATATCAATATACATGTTTAAAGGAAGGTAAGATTTTTTCTGTTGTTTTTGAAGTAGAACATTTTTCCAGGGAATACCTTCTAAAACACATTTCTAAACGGAGGTGACGTTTCTTGCTATTGATTCGGAGGGGGCAAATATTTAAGAACTTGATACTTTGTGAATTACAAGTTTTAGTAAAGTTACGATAATCCTTAAAGAATGCGTTTCTTTAAAGCGTGAGAGGTGTTGTTCTTTTTTCTACCACTCATGAAGAAACTCAAACAAGTTGAGTCTGCTATAATTCTGATTGATTGTGTTACTGCCAATTTCAGAATAGCTCGCCGTTTCAGTGTTTGCATCATACACTTGTAGTGACTGACTGATATCGATTTTCTTATCGTGAGTGGCTAATTTTGTAACCGTCATTTACATTAACTCCGCCCAGGTCGCGAGTCAAGTTATGTGGGTTTTTCCCATTAATTTGTCTTAACAACACATAAATTGCCAGTCATACAATGTATTTATGGTTTTAAAACTTGATGATATTACAGTTTAAGTCGTATCTCAGAATCAGTTTCAAATCCAACATTTTTTACAACCTGTGACTGATTACAATTACGTAAAACTGTCCCGATTAGTGTCGCATTATCATGATTATCTAAAAGTACTTAATTTTTCTGTCAGCGATGATAAAAATCATTAATCCATTATAGCCTCACTACAAAATGCAAATTAAGTCAGTGCATAAAGTTTATACATGTAAAATTACACATGTGTTTTTACCACTTGGTCAGAGATCTAAGTTTACAATAGTAAATCATAGCCCGATTGGCATCACTTTTCATGTCAAAAATGTAAAATATTTAATTTAAACATAAACTCCCTGTTTAAATACGTTACTCAAGCTATAAAGGTAATAAACAGTTCTGTGAGTTTGAGATTCTACCAAATATTGGCTCGAATTAACTGAAATATAGCCGTGGTACATGGGAAGAACCCCTGCAAGAAACGTCCAAATTTCTCAGATAAAGAGATGTGATCGGTAGCAAGGCTCGAACCCGTGCCCTCCCCACCCACCCAATTGACCAAATCAGAGATTACAGTGATTTCAAGTTAGCGACTAACCACTTGACTACGGGGATAGTCACATGATAGATGGATACTACAATTCCTACTTTAGAAATCACACGTGCACATTATTGCAATAAAGCAGAAGTCAGCATTGACTTAGGGCGACGAGTTAGACTCACAGCTTATTTTTACATCTATTTTTTCCGTTTGACTAAAATGTTCATGACATCACATACTACATGGTTTCTGTATGCAGTAATAATTTGACGGATTTCTATGAAAAATTTATAATTTTTGATATGGAAGACTTTTCCAACGAAATTTCAATCGATGACAATCCTTTGTTTTAATATTTTACACATCACGCGTATATATACAGAACTTACGTGTCTCAAAAGTGGACTCGTTTGAGAGAAAATATCGATAAAAGTATTTTATCTTTAATTTCATTTAAAACTGTGATAGTAGAATTTGAATTGTAAAAGGCGATCTTGCATGGATTTTATTCACCGTTAAATTGCCTGTCACAAATACTAGAATTTAACGACCGTACCATTGACAATATAGCCACATGTGCTTTTGAAAGTTTAAAATCATAACTATAGTTTTCCTATCATATCTTGTCCAACTTCGACAATTCTGGGCGTCGAACTTTGAAAAATCGAAATACATGTAGCATTTAGACACCAGACCCAGATAGACGCATAATAATACTAGTAGTGACCTCATCACATTGTATTTTACCGACAATCGGATTACATCTCATCATATGTAGCTTTTTACCATGTAGGAAAGGAAATACGTATTAGTTAAAACATAATTGAGCCGCACCATGAGAAAACCAAAATAATGCGTTTGCGACCAGCATGAATCCAGATCAACCTGCGCATCGGTGCACTCTGCTCATGATTCTTACTGTTCGCTAATAGTTACTCTAATTGCAATTGGCGTTGAAAGCGAACAGCATAGATCCTGACCAGATTACAGACGCACTATGTTGGTTTTCTCATGTCGCGGCTCATATTTTTTTGTATAAGTAAATGTTTCCGTTGTCATTTAAACAATGAGATTTAATAATGATAGGTTCTTCATGACATTTAATTTGACGGATTGTATATATTTCAATATAAATTAACGGATATCTAAGCTTGTGAAATGTAAATATTTATTACTACGTCGTGTGTTTCTGGGAGTGACTGATGAGCCCCGTTAGGCTAGGTTTCGTAATTGTATATTCAAACAGTCTTTTGATTTGCTGGGCCCTTTTGTGTTTTCATCGTTCTCAACAGCATGTATTAAAAAAGAACATATTATATTTTTCCAAAATACCTTGCACAAATATGAACTTCCGCTTTAACATGACACTGTTATCTTACGTTCAAATTAATTAGATACTGAAAATTTATCATCTAAACTAACATTATGAGACCTTGAGAAACACTCAAGGGTCCACAGGACCTCCCTCAACAGTCACTCACTCTTGAGAGTTGGCTCGACTGTCACTCACCTTTATGAATACAAATGGAATCTTTCCTGAGTAAAGACGTGACCGTTAGGCAATTTATTTGAGTGTACTCAATGAGTGGTGTTGGAGTATTGTATGTATCCTTGATAAGCCCAGGGGTGTTGAAAGATATCCGTCATAAAATTACCTTGGGGCTATATTGCAACCTGTATTTGAAAGTAAATGGTGTCGATTGTAAAGATGTCAACAGCTACATTATCAAAGTTTATTAATAGTCATTAAATTTACAAATGATTGAAGTGATCGTTTACAAGAACTAGGAAAACAAATGATGAATTGTTTATGTTGGACTATATAAGGAGAGTTGTCATTCTACAATTTCGATACTTGAACTGTGCTTATCATTATGTAATACATTTGGAATGAACATTGAAAATGTTGACACATGATTAGATTGAAAGACACATAGATCTAGTTTTTAACAGACTGAAAACTTTTACACAAAACTTTGTTTTTAACGATATAGTGACACTGCTACAGGTATAATTGTAAAGAAATATTGTTAAAGTATAATACACAATACGAGACTGTACCTACTCAATACATCACAGTGTTTGTTGTTACTTCTCCGAATGATTTGGTTTGAAAGAATCGAACTAAGAAATAATAAGTTTTGTTGTATTTCGTTTAGAGTACATCAGTGTCAATCCTCAGACAGTTCAAATCTTTAATCTAAATAATTTTATGTGTATATGCTGCGGACGTGTCATGCACAAGTATGTACGCATTATGCAGGATTATCTTGAAATAAATTCCCGCAATATTTTACTTTTGTACCTAACCCTTTACATCGTTTTTTTGTACATTTTAAACCACTGCGATCGATAGAAATACACTTTTGGGCGGAGCAAACTACACGCGTGATCCTCTCACTGATAACTAGAGTGACAGCTACGTCATTTACTACATGCGTTTGATGTAAACGCCCATTCGGCGATCTTTTCTGAAATTGGCAGTAAATGTTTCTAAAGAAACTTATTACAGATTTTATTTGTATTAATATTTTTTGCTATTAAATGACTATTTCATCTCATGTTTGAGGTCGGGGGAATGACATAAAGCCCTGACATATTGTTGGTATATCACTGGTGTAATAACACTTTGAAGTGGACGTCGTTTTTGAAGACCTTGGTCGATGTGACTTTGTTCATAATGGATTAAATAGAAGATATTTCGCTGTTTTAGCACAAAAAACTAATCTCTTTTTACATTGAATTCATTACTCCGTGAATAAAATAGATAAAATGGTTGACAAAAGCTAGCATTTCAAATTTAGTATACATAATTTGTATTAATTTGAAAATAATGCTTCTTCGTTATAACTAAACTACACTCAAAGAGCGTAGGATGTCTATATCGACGATTTGAAAGTTGATCAAAATAAGACTGCACAAAATTAAGAGCAAGAACAAAGATCCGTCAGAGTAGTCACGTTCGTACAGCCTCTCCGGAAACAAAACCTACTGTCAGTGTATGTACTGACAGTAAATAATTTATATTTATACTAAATGAACGTAAGAAAAGAAGGACAAAACACAAATAAAGAAAGGAACACCTCATAGCCGGTCAAACATAAACTTACGCGGAACTGTATCACATTAAGCAGATTACTCTCCATGATTATGACCGACAAATATTGCAGCACTGAGTCCAAGCTGTGAGAGACGTTCAACAGCCGCGACATAACTACTGCTGCTGTAATAGTTAATTAAATCCACAAGAAGATTTTTGTAAGAAGAAAATACTTCAAAGCAATAATATAACAAACAAACAAGAACAAACATACTGAAGAATTGGGCAAAAATCGATTCTATTATCTTTCCTTGTTTATTGAGATCAACGCTATACCTTGTTGTCTCCCTTCGACCGTCTAGCTAAATATCGATCACTATCGGATATTTTTAGCGAGTGTTCAGATCGTTATGGTTCGGCTATCTCCGCTTATCGTATCACGGGATGTGCCGATCATAAAAAAACCCAAGGATTATAGATAAGAGATCTCCTGTAAAAACGTAGTGAGACGGGTGATTTATTTTACACCAATTTTAAGTACCGGTAAAACAACAACAGCAAATATAGTCATCAACTTGGTTTAATTCTGTTTTTCAATAATGTAAAATACGGAACGGAAAAAAAGAAGACACTACGTTATTTATTCTTTTATTTTGCATAGTCCAAGAGCTATAAAAAAAGTGCTTATACTTCTTTGGCATAGTATATGAAAATATGATCAACACTATATTATCTTCTTTATATTTTACATTAAAGAAACTGACATATAAAAACAAATATAAATACACAAAATCATGTATATTAGACGAGCATAACATACATGTACATGAAACTACTATTTTCTTAAAAAATAGAAAGCAGGAAAAAAATATATATATATATATTAAAAGTGCTTACAAACTTGACAATTTCATTTTCAGTTATTATAAATAGATGTGAAATGCGTTTTTTAATTATTATTATTAATCATATTTAACTTGTCAAAATTAATTTTGCTATGTTATGAACATTGAAAAACATATTGTCACACACTGATGAAAAATGAACAGAAAAACAAACTAGCAAACATACTTGACAATGTAAAAGGTATCTTTTTATGACACCAGAGCCGGTTAATTGGAAGTATGACCTATTTGCCCCCGAGCTAGTCATTGTGTAATAAAGTAAATTGCGAATTATGACTTCTCAAGGTTTCTCAAAAGGGACTGACTGACTAATTTAATAAATGTCAGATTTTTAAAATAAAAAGTGGAAAACCTAAGAATAAAACAAGCACGCCATAGAAAAAAGTCTTTTAGAAAAGATTTAGGATAAAGTGACGCTAATGTAGTGTAAAGGTTATTCATAATAACTATCACGAATATTTTTACTATATGAACAGGGGATTACAGATTTTTCATCTTTTAGCGCGTGCTATACCTTCTTGAGATTTGCTGTGCGTACATTCAGTTCAATTCAATTTCGATTTATTGCATAAATACAATGCCTACAGCAAATGAAAGCATTATATAATATGGAGCAGAGAAAGTACATAATAATTTTCAAAAGAGACAATAAACCAAAGAGCTATAAAAAATTAAAAATGTATTTTTGTACTTCTTTGAATAAACTACTAAATCAATAAACGACAATGTTTCACAATGTAGTCACAAAACTTTTATAGTATAATATTTTCACTCTTATGCGAACTTTTAACACGTGTTCTATATAGCTATACTTTAACATCGAACAATTAACCTGTATTCAGAAAAAATTCTGTTAATCAAATACAATTAAATGCTCAATCAGTGTCCCATTATCTTATGTATCTAACAACATTTGTACTTGAAAATGAAAAAAAAAAAATTATTGTGTATTTAAGTCTCGTTCATTAAACATGTTACAATTTTCAAAATGCTCTTACGCAGTCACCGAGAAGATTATTGTCTGTGTAATAAAAAGACCTGATCGTCCCTAATCCCCTAATAAAAAGGTGTTGATAAGCAATAAACTTGCAAAAAGCTGTTAATTGGTAATAAACAACTATCGAAAAGCGCTTTAATATGGCGCTGTTTCAGAGGCTCCGAAAACAATTTACTCAGATGTTGCATTATATAAATTCTTTATAACATATTTATGGTTAAAACTTAAACTAAGGGGTATAAGTATAATTAAACGAATCTTTATAATACGAGACAGTGGTTTAGAAAGAAATATATATAGTTGCAACGTGCATCATGTCTTAATTTTTTTTTTATTTATTAACATGATACGTCAGCATCTTTCTCTGTAACATTTATTTTCCGGAAAGCTTGTAATTCCCAAAAACTATGGTTCGCCTTAATATAACTGAAATTATTCCCGCACTGTTATTATCACTTAATACTATGTTGTAACAATCATATTTTCTGTATCATCGGCAGCTGAACTTCGGGCGAGTTCGTGCGTTTCCGCACGCGTCCGGAAATACCACGGACACGGCAAATAAAGAAATAATACAAAAATCACCAACTTTTAAACGTCTAGGGAAGCAAGAAGACATTAAAATAATTTCAAAATAAAAACATATATAAAAAGTTTATTGTCTGTAGAATACTACAATAGGATAATAAATATTCTCAAAATATGAATAAAGTGGCTACAGGGAAAAGAATAAGATACGTATCACAGGTTTTTGCTTATTTTATTCAGTATCTATATGCCGTAAACAGAGACTGATAGTGATGTTTTTTAATCGCCAAGGGAAGCATTAATTTTTCATTTCAGATAAATAATTTTTGTATCTTTGTAAAGAGAAAAGAATGACGAACACTTCAATAGGATAATAAATATTGTGTGTTCATTCTAATTAAAACAATATTTGTTCAAACTTTTTTTCCTTCTTTGTTTCTATTGGAAAATATCAACCAGATAAAAATCGATATCGCACTGCCAGGTGATTTCAAGGGGGATAATTTTACCGATAAGACGACAAATTTTACCTAATTGTTGATCATGGATCGAATAAAGAAAAGCTAGGTTTCAAAAGCAAAACATATCAAGAGTATGTAGGTAGGTAGTTAGATAGGTAGGTAGCTAGGTTGGTATTGGAGCTTTAACAGGTTAATTGCATGCCAAACCACACTCTTTATCCACATCATGATTTAAAGTTACAAAACATTATAAATGAAAATAAGCCACAAGGCGAATTCCTGACACATGCCTTGCTAAAAAAAGGCACATTATTTTAAATACAAGATGCTAGCGACACTGTTCAAATTAATAAGAAAATTTATATAACCATATACTACCTTGAAGAAAGCAGAAGAACAAGGGGAAAAAGAAGGACATTAAAAATGGCAATCATAGAGTAAGTCATTTTTAAATAATTTACACTTGAATACTTACTTAACTCGGGAGAATGGCATAGCGGCTGAACATACAACTTATCTGTGACAGACAAGATATCTTTTCCAAAACGATACAGCCAAATGGTCAAACATGCGGCACATAAAAGACGTGTTTTATGCTTCACTTTTCTTATCATATCTGTTCTGTACTGCAATATAAAGAAATGATGTATCCCTCACTTTTCTTGTCATATCTGTTCACTACTGCAATATAAAGAAATGCTGCATCCATCCTCTTTCGTGTCATATGTCCCGCATGTTTCTTGTGATATCTGATTTGTACTGTTATATAAAAAATATTTTATTCTGCTGTTTTCTTGTCAAATCTGTCCAAAACTGCATCTGTCTCACTTCTAACTTTAAAAAAAACACACTTTATACCGTTTTGAAATCTTTTAATTGCTTTGCTTGACATGGACAAGAAACTTTACAAGACACAATGAGTGTATTTCGGCTTACCCCTTTTAGAACCTGGAGAATTCGTGTATAATGATAAATTGACTAAATGATAACTTAGTTTAGGAAAAGCACGACTATCCGAAAATTTGTTAATATCATCAAAGCATTTATGATCGCAATAATAATACTATTTATTTAAACTAATTAATTGTTTGAATGCACATCAAGGATAAATTCTTGTTGCACTGTTTGCATTAATCGTTATGTTATTATGTACTTAGAAAGTATAGAACACTATGTTATTGGCCATATAGTTTCACTTCTTTCACCTATGATCTTAACAATCACAATTAAAGTATTTTTCTCTCGTGTTTCTTTTTTTCTTGAAAATATCTATGAAGGAAATTCGTAGTAGCAGCTTTTGATAGGATTTTGCTATTATTCATATACGCAACTTTAACTTAAACAATAGTTACACCATGAACTCAACAGATGTCAGAGTACTAATATTCTGATTTTTAAGGGCGTTACTAAGACAAATTTTAACTCCCTCCGCCTTTTTGGTTTATAGTAGAAAAGCATCATAGGGTTTTACAATTTATTTGTCATCGCTAAATGAAATAGGAATGCGTAGGACTAATTGTATAGAAGTCAATCATCAAACATACACTGTGTTTTATGATTTTTGCATTGTATTTAAAACAAATCAGTATCAATTCTATTTTTTTCATAAAGAATCCAAATTGAAATAAGTGAAAAATATTAATATTTCCCTTAAAGATAGGTTATGAAATCTGAAATGTTAATGTAAATCTATTAAATGTTAAAGGTCCAAACCAGTAATATTGTGTTATTAAAGGCGTACACTAGAATTCCCTGTATATGAGATGGGCGAAAATTTTCCCAACAACAGAATTTCTTTAAACTTTGGATATTGAAGGACAATCATCTAAGAAACAAAAAAATGCAATAAAAATCATAGGTCACCGGATTCGAAAAAGAGTTATCTGCCCTTGAAAACGTCATTTTTGGGGGAAATGTAGATTTATTTTGTATTGTATTGTTTGATACTGAGTTGATCAAGGTCCAAAATCCCATAGACAGAAAACTATTTTCAATCAATGACTTGAGTGGAGAACAAATCACACTACTCAGACTTTTAGAGGAACTAAACACTGCTTGAGACCATTTTCCTGAAGGTCGTGGTTGAAACAAATTAATAACCATGAGAATGTTAAAGCCTATGTAAAATGTGATAAGATGATGTTGTTTATCTGCGTAAATTAGTTTTGTGTGTGTGTGTGTGTGTGTGTGTGTGTGTGTGCGTGCGTGCGTGCTTGCGTGCGTGAGTGCGTGTGTGTGTGTGTGTGTTTATCTATCGTACGTGCGTGCGACGTTGTAGGAATACCGTGTTTAAGGAACGTTGCTTTCCCTGTTGAATGTTTAAATTTGCTCCGCCCTCCCATCAGACCCTTTTTATCTACCCATCCCAATGTTTCTGTATTTTGCATACATTTATAATGTACTGGTTGTTGGATTTTTAAAGCGACTCGTCTACAATATTATTCCGTTACAAGTTCTTTATGTCTCTATGGCTATGTTTAGGGTGTTCCGGGTAATATGTCATTATCTTTTGACGTCACAACGACACATTTACTTATCATATGACCACTTTCAAGCTTTGATGCTGGAGGAAGATACCAGATGCCCCTCCGGACAATATGTCATTACGGACAGCTCAGTAGAACTACCCACCTTCTATAAGCAAAAAAAAAGGTAAAAAGTTAAAGTTTCTTGATTAACATGGGTAGTCGACGAAAGTCCCCACCTGGAATGGATGGAACAACTTATTTCCAGCCGAGCCCAAGGCAGGTGTCAATTTTACCTCCCCCTCATCTAGTCTAGGCCAATACTGCTGGAAACAGTACCAATTTAAGAATATCACCCAGCACTGAACCACTAGTCAAGATAACAGCCGCGACCGGAATCAAACCTTGACCGCTGGTGTTGTAGTCCAACCTGCTAACCACTGCACCACTAATTGGATGACTACCTTATATAAAGAACTAAATTATGCACCACAAGTTTATTTATAGATGATCTTCTTTTTCGTCAAGGGCCAGCTGTTCAATGCAACATTTGGGCTTGAAACGGAGAAGCTTTAAAATATTTGAAAAGCAAGCCTTTGCAACTCTCTTAAATCATTCAGGACGACTCCCGTCTAGAGGTGAGATAAAGATAAGCCATGTACAGTTGAATGCCGTTTGTCGGCGTGTTAATCCCTTTGCTTAGAAATGTAGCATAATTTGCTAAAGCCAGAGGATCGTATCCTGTTCATAAGGACCAAACCAATATATATAGCGTAGTCGGCTAAGCCAAATCAAAACCATATAACGTTGTCCGCTATTTTATTAGTACTTTACTCAGGTTCTTTTTATAAAATAATCAAAGACCGTTTTCTAGTTCTATAGTTATTTAATTTCACTACAAATATTTTCAAGTTTTCTGTTTTCTATCCCACCCGGAAAAAACGTTAAAAAAATTTATCTGTATAGTTTCTTGTTGTTCCTTTTAGTTTTTTGATGTTTCTTTTACTATAAAGTTACTAATTCTTAAATTCATCTCCTCCTCTTTCCAAGTTTCAGGTAAGTCCAAAGTTACCAATACGTTCTTGCAAGGTATGAGGTACCGCGAGGTACCATATTTCCTACGGCTCTACATTTCTGCCTATTATCATAGTTATGTCTCTAACACATAGAAAAAAGGTTGTATTTATAAAAAATGTACGCAGCTCTGTCTCATAGAATATTCATAAGATATTGTGCAATAGCAATAAGTAATGTTTACGTAAGCATTTCGTAGCATTGACGAAGGAACAATCCTACATACGTCAGTGAGATAAATCCAGCACCATCAGCGAGAACAAGCTTATTAGCCAATGCAATCACAGTAGAATACTAAATTAAACAATGCGCCCATCATGATGTACATTCATTTATAATTACCACGGTAACCACGTGAAAGGCGATGGCGCGTATTCTTACACCACAACTCTTTATTTGCGGAAAGTTTTTGCAATCCGACTGATGTCACATTGACACACATCTTACGTAACTTGTGAATATTAATAAACTGAGAATGAATATCAAAAACCATAATATGTAAATACTTCTTACGTAAATGACCGTGAATAATTCCAACGCTATTACGAAATAAACATTTCTTAAAATATAATTGATCTGGTTTAATGCCAGCGCTCTTACAAATTAAGTAATTTCGAAAAGTAAAACAACAAAGAAAAATATCAAACAGGGAATGTCACGCACCAAAAACGTAGCCTCCTCAAAACGAAACCCCCAGCACGCAGACGCGTGCACCACACACACACACACCCAAAGCCAACACATAAGGACAAAACGAACAACACACACGCACACAAAGCCAACACATAAGACGAAACGAACAAACAAAGGAACACAGTGGGGCACCGCCTTGGAACGGTCAGTGGCAAAAATACCACTGGGGAGCTTAAACCGGTTTATGGTGCACCTAACCTCACTCTTACCCCCACCATGTTCCAAAGACATGGGACAGTGTAAATAAAAGTAATCCCCTCCAGGTGAATCTCTTACACACGTAATGGAAACAAAAAGGCATGGCATGTAAAACACAAAAATTCTCGTGTATAAATATATAAAAAACAAACCTTAAGAACCAAAAACGTATGTACTCAATGCCTTTTCAGAAGACAGAGCAACAAGAGAAACACCCTTAAGGGCCCGACGAAACAGGCCAGAAGACAAATATCAAAACAGTTCAGTCCTGGTAGGATTTAAAAACTGCTTATCATAGAGTCCTCCCCCTCTTCCGTCAGACGCAATCAAAGAGGGAAGCGTAGTGTCCAACTGTAAACGGGTTGAACACTAAACATGCGGTATGTCTCAAAACAGTTGGGTCGTAACCTCTTTTAATAAAACGTTTGATAATCTTTCCAAATACATTTGGAAAATTACCGTGACCCAAGATCTTACGAAGTTTGTAAACCACATCCCCATAAAAAACGGGTTTAGAAATACCTTCTCGCAGAAGTGTCTTTAAATTACTATTGAATTTTAAAACTAAATCAGAATTACGATAATAAAATTTAGCAAAATATTTACGCAATTTGTAATAACGGTAGCCTTGCTGAAGAAGTTAACCTGTAATATATTGATTACGTTCATTGAAATGCTTGACATGACTACACGCTCTGGCAAACCGAATTAATTGAGAAATATATACCCCATAAGATGTAGCCTGAGGTACATCCCCATCCAAATGGGGAAAATTTACAATACTAAAATTAAAATCATCCCTCTTGTCATAAATTTTGGTATGTATAAAACTGTCATAAATAGAGAGATGTAAATCTAAAAATGAAGTATCAGTAACCTGTCTAAGAATATAACAACCAAGAATATGAAATTATATGAATAATCTGGAAAGTAGATCCCTCGGAAGCACTGAGAACAAGGCAAACAGTGAAAATTGCAGACTCGGTTTGATTGAGTCTGTTCATGAGCAGTAATGGAAAATGCAACACTGTTCATGCCCCCTAGCACCGGCTTAAGCAGTATTCAATCTTCAAATCTAAATGAGTTGAAATCAATGATCCCGAAGGATCGGAAAATATAACAATACTGAGATGAAGTCGGGGCGACTGTTTACGGCCGCCACACAGCACTGAACACCTGCTGTTGTGAAGTAAATAATCCGGATCACGTCTTTAGTTGTGTTTTTATAGTACTAGTGGTGTGAAGCGCCTTTGTCTACATTTTATGATTTCACGAAGATCAGTGACAAGTTAATCAAATAAAGATATTTGCAAATAAATATGTAAATAGGTCAAAAAATGCAGATTTGCTTATTATTCATTGCCAAAAAAACGCAGCTCAGTTACAAGCTTTGGTGAAAATGGAAAATATTTTTGGGCAATTTTAGCGTCGACATGGAATTAATTGGATTTAAATGACAATGTCTTGGGCATCCATATTTACGACTAATACGATTTTCTATACAATAAAAACAAAGATAAATATCAAACAGGGAATGCCACGTACCAAAAACGCAGCCTCCCCAAAACGAAACCCACAGCACGCAGACGTGCACACCAAAAACAAAAACACACACACACACTCGCACACAAAGCCAACACACGAGGACAAAACGAACAAACAAAGGAACACAGTGGGGCACCGCCTTGGAACGGTCAGTGGCAAAAACACCACTGGGGAGCTTAAACCGGTTTATGGTGCGCACCCAACCTCACTCTTACCCCCGCCATGTTCCAAAGACACGGGACAGTGTAAAGCACTCCCCTCCAGGCGAATCCCTAACACACGTAATGGAAACAAAAAGGCATGGCATGTGAAACACAAAAATGCTCGTGTATAAATATATAAAAAGCAAACCTTTAGAACCAAAAACGTATGTACTC
Source organism: Mercenaria mercenaria (assembly GCF_021730395.1). Classification (NCBI taxonomy): domain Eukaryota; kingdom Metazoa; phylum Mollusca; class Bivalvia; order Venerida; family Veneridae; genus Mercenaria; species Mercenaria mercenaria. The sequence goes on along the minus strand of NW_026460244.1, from coordinate 5,986 downwards.
AATGCCTTGTCAGAAGACAGAGCAACAAGAGAAACACCCTTAAGGGCCCGACGAAACAGGCCAAGAGACAGATATCAAAACATTTCAGTCCTGGTGGGATTAAAAAACTGCTTATCATAGAGTCCGCCCACTCTTCCGTAAACACAATCAAAGAGGGAAGCGTAGTGTCCAACTGTAAACACTAAACATGCGGTATGTCTGAAAACAGTTGGGTCGCAACCTCTTTTAATAAAACGTTTTATAATTTTACCATATCATTTCTCTGTGAAAAATAGCAAGTAGATATATACCAAACAGGAGAAAGTTGGTTGGGTATTTTAATTCCGAAAGCTTTTACTTTGTGATGAAATTGTATGACCTTTCCTTACTAATGTATAAATTTATTTATCAAATTGATAACATTTCTATTAATCCAAACTCAAAGCTATTTCGATAGAAGTATTGATCGGAAAACAAACTCAGCTATTCAAGCTATTTTAGAGATTTCCGAAAATCAAAAGTTAAAATTGAATTTTCCATTGAAAGTGACGAATATGCATTTACTGTTATACTCATAAGTTCATCTTTGATGATTAAACTGGATATTGTTTTGAATTAATGGTAGGAGAATACTTCGTTTGGCCAAACTTCGTAGCATCATTGTTAATGACCAATTGGTATATTACTGATGTTTTGTCAGCGTATTAAATGGCAATGTATGAGTGTGCTTTAGAATGTGCGAGTACGCGAACGCAAGCACACACACACACACACACACACACACACACACATAGCAAACACAAAACAAGAACAAAAAATGAATGGATACAGTTTGGCTCTGTCTTTGAACGGTCAAGGTTCATGGAACACAATTTATCTCATTCTCATTCCTGCCAGATAAATCTCTAACATATCCAATGTCAATGGAACTCGTGGCATTAAAAATGCCCCTAAAAGTTCAAATATAAACATGGAGAACCAAACGCGCATTTATACAATGTTTATGCAGGGCACAGATATAAGAACAACTACGTCGGGATTAAAGAACTGCTTATAATTGAACCCTTTACCTGTTCCGTCAGACACAATCACAGAGAAAAGCGTAGTGTCCAGTTAAGCATACAGTGTGTTTTAACAAGTCTGGTTATAACCTGTGTTAATAAAACGTTTAATAAGTTGGAAAAAAGCCATAACACAAAATCGTACGAAGTCTGTAAACAATATCCTTCACCTCACAAAAATGCAGGTTTAAACATATTTTTCATTATTACTATTTAATCTTATATATATATATATATATATATATATATATATATATATATATATATATATATATATATATATAATGCGAATAAACTTCATAAGTATCTGTCGTTGTACTTTTTCTATTTAAGAACACTACTAGCTTGCATTTATTTAAAAGTGTAGAAATGAAATTTAGTTATCATAAAATTTTAAAGCTATGTATTATACAACAACTTCAAAAAATAGAAAAAAATATATAAAGCTGCTTTGTTCTATCTAATTACCTTTCAACTTTAAGATAGGTCTCCAAATCAAGCTCCTGGGGATGAATAGTATCTACCGAATGAGTAAAAAACAACTAATAATCCATATTCAGAATATCACCCACATAGAATGATTGATTGTTAAATACAATAAAAATGTAAGTCTGCTTATCTGGAGAAAGTCTCATAGAAATAATTCTTTTTTTATCAAATAAAAAAAAAACGGTGAAATCAGTTGCACAATTTGTTTCAATACCAATAACTGGTCGGAAAACTGCGTTACCAATTCTGGCGTGAATCAATATAAGCCATAGGGCTTTACAAACTTCTTGACATGTGAACCAAGTATATTTTTAATAATGCAACTTGTAAAAATATGGTTAAATGCAATTGCCTTCGTAAAAATTGAATTTTACTCCCTGTCAAAAGATTTTTGAATTAGAGCAATAGCTTTTTATTTCTTAGATTATGTAGTTAAGTGGTATTATAAGTAGGGATATTACTTGTACTGACCGAAGAAACATTGTAATCATTAATTTTAAACGTCTATGAAGTTTTGCTGCAACCAAAATAAATTTTTACCGAAGTCTTACAAAGGATCTTTTTACAGATTTTATTTCTTACCTTTTTCACTTGGGCTTTTACAGCAGAAAACATGATACTAGTAGCTTTGGTAGTAGTTTAAAAGCTTGAATAAGCGATGAAAGGAGTTTTATATGTTTGCATATTGGTTTAGGAATCCAATTCATTGTTGGAAGTTTAATCTGCTGATCATCTGTTCGAACTTTCAAATAAGTTTAGTTTTATATTTAATAAAATTGATATGTTTGATAGGAAGAATATATAAGAATTCCGAAGTACGACCTTGAGCAGTCAATGCCCTTCAAATTGAGAACGATATTAGATAAAATTTAGAGTGGTCAGTCGTAAAACGTAAACTCTGCTTTGTTTTTTCATAATCTTTTTATTCTTTTATTAAAATTATTACCAACATTTACAAAACAACATGTGTACAGTTCAACAGTTTCATTTTACGAATTTACATTGTTTTTCAAGATATATCACCCAGACGTCAGTTCAGGTAGATGTATTAAAACTATATATATTAGAAATTCTCTATAAACTTGTTTATAAATGTACCTCTTTCCCGTTCATATTTTACGTACTGTTTTCATATTCATTTCGTACAAAAAGATGTTGATAATGTTGAATTCTTTTGAACGTTGATTACTTAAGAAAAAGGATTTGTTAATGCAAGAACTTACTACAGTTAAAATTATATTAAATTTCCAGTAGTGGTGTATCCTAGAACAACACTTTTTAAGTTCTCTATATTTCTAGGAATTCCAAGTAACTTAAAGGCATTCGATACTCTGCTCCATAAATGTCTTAGCCAATGACAGTCAATAAAGAAGTGGTCTATATTGTCTGGTACTTTGCAAAAGCTACAATTAGGATTTTCGTTAATTTTCCATTTATACAAGTTTTCACCATTACCAATGATATTATTAACCATTTTGTATCGAAACTGTCTGTATCTATTGTCAATAGACATATTCACTTGTGAGTAAAATTCGTTCCATGGTATTTTGAAACCAAACTTACTTTCCCAAAATGATTGCAAGTATGGTTTCGAGATTCTCTTTTCCAAAAGTATATTATATATCGCTTTATTATTCAAGAATTCTAATTTTAATGTTGAAAAATCGAAGAAGTTTTAGATTCACTTTAACGCAGGTGCGTGTTGACTCTTCTGTTTGAATTTTCTTAGGCCATAATTTTGGTATTGCGTTCTTTGTAGTCATTATCTCATATATTAAGTTAGACCGGTTTTTTAATTGTCTAAAATAGTGTTTTCGCTAATTTTGCCATTGTTATCTATAGTATCATTAAAGAAAACCATGTCCGAGTTTATCCAATTTTTAAACAATATAGTTTTGTTTTTACATTTAATTAGCTCATTACCCCAAATTATTTCTTGACGTACATCATAAAATATTTTTTGTTGCGTTTTGTTTATATTTTTGAAAGATATCAAGTTGCTTATAATGTTCTGATAAAATTCCGGAATTTTAGAAATGTTATTTTGCAGACATTTTATTGAGTTCAAATTCATATAGAATACTAGAAAATTTTTACCAAAGTTGTCAAAAAAAAAATTGGAAATTACTTTCCAATTGGCTTTTTACTGATGATAGTAGTGATTTAACCCACTTTATCTGTAACATGACTATGAAACTTTCTAAATCAATCATGTTAACATGGTTAATACCATCTTCTTTAGTTTAATTAATTAGTACACTTCTTTTGTTTTTAGCTCACCAGAGCCAAAGGCTCAGGGTGAGCTATTAGGATCACTCACTGTCCGGCGTCCGTCGTCCGTCGTCCGTAAACTTTTATTTCAAACGACATCTCCTCATAAACCGCTAGGCAAATTTCATCTAAACTACACAGGAATGTTCCTTGGGTGAAGCTCTACAAAAATTGTTCAAAGAATTGAATTCCATGCAGAACTCTAGTTGCCATGGCAACCGAAAGGAAAATCTTTAAAAATCTTCTTTTCAAAAACCAGAAGCCCTAGAGCTTAGATATTTTGTGTGAAGCATTGCCTGGTGGACCTCTACCAATTTTATTCAAATCATGACCCCGGGGTCAAAATTGACCCCGCCCCAGGAGTCACTTGATTTTACATAGAAAAAACTTAAAAAATCTTCTTCTCAAAAACCAGAAGCCATAGAGCTTAGATATTTAACATATAGCATTACCTAGTGGACCTCTACTAAAGTTGTTCAAATCATGACCCCGCCCCAGGGGTCACTTGATTTTACATAATAAAATTTTCAAAAATTTTCTAAAAATAAACCAGAAGGCCTTGAGCTTAGATATTTCACGTGTAGCATTGCCTAGTGGACCTCTACAAAATTTATTCAAATCATGACCTCCGGGGCAAAATTGACCCCGCCCCAGGGGTCACTTGATTTTATATAGGAAAATCTTCAAAAATTTTTCTAAAAATAAACCAGAAGGCCTAGATCTTATATATTTGACAAGTAGCATTGCCTAGTAGATTTCTACAAAATTTGTTCAAATCATGACCTCGGGATCAAACTGACCCCGCCCCATGGGGTTACTTGATTGTACATAGAAAAACCTTCAAAATTTTCCAAAAATAAATCAGAAGGCCTAGAGCTTAGATATTTGACATGTAGCATTGCCTAGTGGATCTCTACAAAATTTGTTCAAATCATGACCCCACCCCAGGAGTCACTTGATTTTACATGGAAAAATCTTTAAAAATGTTCTAAAAATAAACCAGAAGGCCTAGATCTTAGATATTTGACATGTAGCATTGCCTAGTAAACTTCTACAAAATTTGTTCAAATCATGATCCCCAGGGTCAAATTGACCCCGCCCCATGGGGTTACTTGATTGTACATAGAAAAATCTTCAAAATTTTCTAAAAATAAACCAGAAGGCCTAGAGCTTAGATATTTGACATGTAGCATTGCCTAGTGGACCTCTACAAAAGTTGATCAATCTTGACCCCCAGGGTCAAACTGACACAGCCCCAGGGGTTACTTGATTGTACATAGGGAAATCTTCATAAATTTTCTAAAAATAAACCAGAAGGCCTAGATCTTAGATATTTGATATGTAACATTTCCTAGTAGACTTCTACAAATTTTGTTCAAATCATGACCCCCGGGGTAAAATTGACCCGCCCCAGGGGTAACCTGATTGTACATCGGAAATTCTTCCAAAAAACTTCTAAAAATCATCAGTTTGACATTTGAAACATGTAGCTCATATTATTCTGGTGAGCGATCCAGGGTCATCATGACCCTCTTGTTTATTATCTCTTATTCTTCCATTTGAAGTTTAAAAACAAAGTGTTAAGTTTGTTCTTTGTAATCTCAGATAAATGTAATGATTGTAGCAAATAAGTAAATTCTTGGAGTAGGATATATTTTATTACAATTACTTTGCCATAAAACGATAGTTTTCTTTTATTCCATTGGTAAATGATTTTTTGGCTCAATTCTATTTTAGATCCCCAATTTAGCTGTTCACATTCTTTTGTATCTGTTCCAAAGTATACCCCTAAAGCATTTACTGTTTCCTTCCATTTAATTCACCTAGAATTTCATTTCAAAAGTTTAGTTTTGCCCATCCACATTCCGCCAATTTTATTTATATCTAATGATAATCCTGAATACAAACTAGTGTCATCAGCAAGTTGTGTTAGTTTTTGATTCAATACTTAATTTTGAACTTTAACACGAGTACCAGAGATGTTAGTATTGTCGCGTATTTTATTTGCTAAGACCTCATCGACAATGATGAAGAGAAGAGAAGAAATGCTGCAGCCTTGACGAAGGCCCCGTGTAAGCTTCAAGCTCTAAATTAACCAAACAGTATTCAATTGATAAGAAATTATGTTGTTGTAAAGCCAGTTTATCCAGTTAGGATTAGGAGTAAACATAGGTTTAAAATGGAAT
>NW_026460243.1:0-3127 GCF_021730395.1 Mercenaria mercenaria | reverse complement strand
ATAGCAAAACAAAAAAAGTCGGGCATAAAATGCTCCTTTGGGTACACCATACCCCCGTAGGCTCCCATAAATAATACGATGATACTTATACAAAATATATGTGCTACTAAGTTCATACGTCACGTGATTAAAATACGTCACTAATTACTTCCATTATTACAAAAATTACTTACTTAAAAGACTAAAGTTAAAGTATGAAAAAGATATGAAAAGTATATGATGAAACATTATAGATACGAACATGATAAACTGCAGCTATTATTTACAACTACAAATTAACAAAATTCAATTTAAATCAAACGTTATATGATAGTTGGCATCCGTATAATATCTAATGCCATACACTAAAACGGACATTGTATGTATATGCAATGGACTGGCACACAATTTCATATTACAGTAATATATACATGGTACTAGACTTGCCATATAGATTTATACATAACAATACAATGCAGTAATGGCGTTCCATAATTAACAAAATGTTTGACATAAGTTTTTGAAACAGTGCTTTACAAATATCATGTTACAAGTTTCAGTATAAATCTTACATCTTATATAAACGAAACGTTTAGACTCCCCTTTCGAAATAATTTACAAAAGTCTGAAAAATTTAATAAATTATCCTGACATACCGAAACTAGCAAAATCATATGCCGAAAAGTAAATGTTACAGAATTCTGTAGAATGCACAAAAAAATTACCAAATAAAAATCGTAATGCAAAAATCATACAAAAATCTAACAAATAAATTTCTTACCTCGATCGAGCATAAATTTCTAGCAAGAAAATAATTCAGACATAGATTCGTCTATAATGTCGGAAGGTGGTGTGCGCAAGGCATATCTAGTCCAGTCTATTTAAAGGGTAATGTCCCGCCAAATACTAAATTTCATGGGATTCACGGCCTATGCGTAAACTCTTGACTATTTGTATTTCCACGGGATTCACGATATAGCCGGGGAATCTAACTACTTTGGCGCGGATTTAAATTGACAATTTGAGGCCCATTATAGTGGTTTGGGGGATAAAAACATAAATTACTGAAGTTTATAAAATATCAACTTTCTTATTACTGAACCGAATTTAATGAAATTTACATGGAAATTTAAGTTATGAAATACAAAAAAACATGAGAGGTATTCTATGCGTGAAATCTGACATTTACCTCAATAACTCAAAAATTTACAAAAAGATGATGCAATACCTGCGTTTACACTACAGATAAAATAAGGCCCGTATGTCAATTTGTGACAACATCCTAAGTATGACGCATACCTTTGAAAACAAGAAAACAAATCACTCGTTTGTATTGAATGAATTTGTTTTCATTTTACAAAAAGTTACATCATGGTCACTCTTCTAAAACATAGGTGTGAAACTAGTAAACACGCGTACTCGTATTTAGCAAGTATTCTGTGGAATCATCCAATATAAGAGAGAATAAGACATGAGAGTGTCCCTGAGTGGAAAATTCAGATTCTGCATGTAATTAACTCATTGATGCGAAAGCCGTTTATTTTGCTTAGTAAAATAATTCGGCAGTTTTTAATACAATTGAACATTCATTAATCAATTCAATTCCATCAACTTTATATTGTAATGCCAACACACGTAAAACATAATGTAATGAAAGCGTGAATTATGATCTTTTCGCTCCAAATTTCATTTAATATCTTGTACAAAATTATCTTGTTATCATTCTAATATGGCAATTCGTTTCGCAAACAACTTATGAGCAAGAAAGTAATGTGAAATTAATATAATTGCCAACGACTTCAACTCGACAAGTTTTGGAGCAAATATGTTCACAGATAACGAAAACGCATTTTGCCACATAATTTACTAAAGCAGACGAACATAAACTATTATCTAAAGTAAGGCAAAAGTTTTTAGTGATTTTAGTCAACAAGATTTCTTTACAATTACTCTTTTTCAGAAAAATGTTTGTTGTCTGGATACCCAAATAACAAAGACACATATCATCAATCTGATGGACGCAAAGTCGCTGTTGGTCAGTATATAGACCATGGGAAAAAGGTAATTGTAATTGAAGAAGTTGAATGTATTATTATACCAAACGTCCCAGTCCTCATACACATACATTTTGGATGTTAGTTGTATTAAGTTATAGTGATGATCATCCGCGACAAATCACTACCGTAATGGATAGATCAACCGGCGATATGCATTGAATCCGCAAAATGAATACTAAGACATACAAATTTACTTGCCTTTCAGTGTTGTCATGTGGAAACAGAGCGTACTGTAATCATGTCAGTATCGATTTACGTAATATAGAAACGCCATATATTTACATCTACATCTACGGAGATACTCCAAACAATCAATTTCTGATCATAACTGGGAGGTCGGAGCAGTTGTTAAAAGCATGTTGCTATGTTACATGATACATAATATTCATGTTGTTAAAAGAGTAAGAGCAGTAATATATACAGCTTGTTAAAAATAAAAACAGGATGATGACATTAGTACATATACGAATCTAGGTCAGATGTGAAACACTGAAGGTTCACACTGTCCTTGATGTTATAAGGTAAGGCGTTCCAGTATCTGATTGTGTGGGGAGTTCATTAGTTAATATGCTTTTTGTGTTGACACCTTCTTAATTGTCTCTATTATTCATTGTAATATTTTTATGCTCCTCGTAGGGCGAGCAAATAGTTGCCGCCATGTCCGTTCTTCAGTCCGTCAGTCCGTCCGTCCGTCACACTTTTGTCTAGAGTATAACTTGAAAAGTATTAAAGTCATTTGATTGAATCTTCACATAATGACAAAGGCTATTAAGGCAAAGTGCAGTGTCAAAGAATTATAACTCTACCCTTTCTAGTTTTTGAATTATCTTCCTTTATTAAATACGGCTTGTCCGGAGAATTACTTGAAAAGTATTTAAGGCATTTCATTGAAACTGCACAAAATGATAGAGGCCATTGATGGAAAGTGCAGTGTCGAAGAACCATAACTCTACTTTACTTATTTTTAAATTATCTCCTTTTATTATACAAAATAAGGCTTGTCCGGAGTATAACTTGAAAAGTATCAATGACATTTGATTGAAACTTAACAAAAATAGAGGCTATTAAGACAAAGTGCAGTGTTAAAGAAT
>NW_026460242.1:0-2430 GCF_021730395.1 Mercenaria mercenaria | reverse complement strand
AGATTGCGGTAGCTGCAGAAACATTCTCCGCCTTCTCGCCGATTTTTATCAACACATTACGTCACGGTGAGTGCAGAGGTAACGAGAATCATTGAAGTGTTAATATTAATTGATAAAGGGTATTGATCCATAAAAAAAGTGGAAAACCACGACAAAAACTCGCCAATTAATTAATTATCCGTAAGCAGCCAGCTGATCACCGAGCACGTGAAAAGTGCCCTGTAAGATTTCTTCATGCAACCTTTAAATTACACCATTGTTTACTATAATAAGTATATAAGTAAGCAGTCTGATCTCAACTTGAAAATCCACAACTTTTAATTAATTTCGAAAGCTAAGATCAGTTTAGAATGTCCGTTAACGATTCTCATAACTCCCGATGTTGTATGCAAATTTTCCAAATTAATTCCTTCTAAAAAGCTATCAGTGTAATTTTTTATGATAATTAACATGAAAATTTGAGGAACTATCTCTGGTTTACCTTAGTGAGTCAAGCAAACTGAGCAAATACCACTTTAACACAACATTCCAAAAGTGTACCAGTACCCGGATAGTATATTTTGGATATATATTTTTTACAGACTGATTTAGCACGTTCCTGTTTTTGAAATATTTATGAAAGACCTAATCAATATAACATGAGTTATGATAAATATTAGTGTACAATGTGACCTGAAACAGACCTTTTTATTATGATCCTGGTTTCAAACTAAAAGGCCCTCTACAATTTCATATTCATAATGAATAAGTAGACATCCTTGGTGACATTTTGTAAGCAAAAGGCTTGAATGCTTTGACTAATGTCATGAAAAAAAAAACACTTTGTAAACTCTGGTAATGGTTTTGGGAAGATATCATTTACCACTTTATTCTGTGATATAAAGTAATCAATGCAATAATCATACATGTAATGAATACTTAACTATAAACATCTAGAAATGCTTTTTGAGCTCTAGAAATAAACTAAATTTAACAAGAGTCAATTGAGACTAAGGTACCTGTCAAAATTTTTATGAATAAAGAGAATGAAATATTAGTAGTATAGATATTACAGGACCTGGTGCACTTTTTTAAATTTAATTAAAAAAAAAATAATTTATAAAAATCAACAATTTTCATAAATTATTTTTTTTAAATTAAATTTAAAAAGTATACCAGGTCCTGTAATTTCTATACTACAATTAGAACGTATATTTTTTAAAACAACTTTTTAATTTAAAATCAACAATTATATTTTTTTAAAAAACAACTTTTTAATTTAAAATCAACAAGTATATTTTTTTAAACAAAATAATTTATAATTGTTTGTTCGTTTGCTCTTTGATTGTTAACTTTTAGTATTTTATACAATAAATCGTACAACGGTACTTTGTGTTGTAACATTTTTATGAAAAATAAACAATAGTAACCACAGAGCGCACTTGATTTGTCTTGATATTGAGCGTTGTTATATTTTATATTTTTTATATATTTTATTACCTCTTTTGGTGGAGGAAGTCCAAATGGGTCGAAATATATATTATTTAAATAACAAACCCAATGTGTTCCAGGTCCAACAGAGTCATCTAAATTTATAATTCCACATTCATTTTTATTTCTTATTTTTAATAAATTGTTTCTGCTAAATACACCCTAAAGTTTTAATTTTTAATTGTTTTACCCATTGTTCTATTTCAAAGTTAGAAATTGGTTTGTTTATAAATTTTATTTTTTTTTAATATGGGATTCGGCTGTAAGGTCTTCTCTGAGAATCAATCTGTATACCCTGACCATGTCCCTTACCACTTAACAAAGATGTATCAAAGGTATTCCTAGACTAGCAGCCAGCATACCCAAAAAGCCGCCATTTTGTCTCTGTTTTTGTGTTATTTAATCACTCCATAGCCTAATAGTTGCCTTTTTTGATTAGGTGTAATATATGGTATTATCATATTTCTCTTATCATTAGCTACTGAAATCATACCATTTCCAAGTAACTTACTAACACCAGCACTGGCCAGTCCAGACAAAGCGCCGATGCCTAGAGGGGCTAATATATTTGGAGCAATTTTGCTGCCATTGGAAGAATTGTTTTTCCTAACAAACCAGCCAAAGCTCCTAAAAATCACCATTTTGACCTTGACTGGACATTTGTTTTTTTGAAATTGTAATTTCTAATCCCTTGTTATTGCAACAGCTTTTTTAATTTGATTAATTTGTGTTTTTGTTAAAAGTAAAGGGAAGTTTCCACGTAATTGTTCATGTTTTAATCTAAAATTATATGAAGTTTTATTATTATATGCTTTAGCTAAATTTTTTCTTTTGTCCATCTGTAAGGTTAACTTTATATTCAATATAATTTGATGACATTATATACTTTATATTTATTTTAATTTTATTTAAACAGTAACAAGTTCATTTCCCAAAAGTTTTATTTCAAAGTTTTTTTCT
>NW_026460241.1:0-66601 GCF_021730395.1 Mercenaria mercenaria | reverse complement strand
GATCGAAATAAGATGTGCACTGGAGATAAGATTTTGAGCGCCAGAAATAACACACTGGATAACCGGCTATCCTGACAGCCGCACTGGAAATGTAACCCAGCTGTAAATTGGTAGGTAAAGTTTTTCATTTATTTCTAATAAGACGAAGCCAATTCTTGAAATCAACTTGTCAATTTTGTCAAGGAATGAACATGGCTTACATTTACAATATCATGGCAAAAAACGATCGTTATGTTTTTAGACATTCACTAACAATTTCTTCAGTTTGAAAAATCGAGCAAAAATCCAAAGATTTGCGCAATTTGTTTTGTTTATGAACAGCATGTGAAAACTTTTATCATCTGGTTTAATGGATGTGTCCTTTCGGAACGCATGTGTGAAGTCTCCGGGTTCTACGTATTCCTGAAAAAATATATAAGCCATTAAATAAGCATGGTCGAAAAAAAAGGACTGTCGAAAACGGCCGCTAGTGCTGTCGCTGAACTCGGATGTTAACATTTATAGAATATCTATTAACTCCGATGATTCTGAATAATTCTGTATGTAAAATGTATTACTGGCAGTGATTTGACGGAAACGTAATTATTTTTAAAACGGCACTTTCATTTCAAGAGGCTTTATGACTACATTCCTTCAGTCCCGGGCTTAAATTTAACCTAGTAAACGCGTTCTTGCCGTTTTTCAGCCATGCGAAAGCCAACCATATACAGTACATATTGCCACTTTGCCAGCTTTTGATGGTGGAGGAAAACCATTCAGGTGCCTCCGGGCTACTACAGAAAGTAATTTCACCTCGGGATTTACAAGAGCAAATGATTGCTTCTGTCGTCAGTCCTTTGAATTTCGTTTGAAGAATTCATTATCTTTAATGAATCTCAGATGCCCGTTTTTTTTTTTTTGGTTTTTTTTTTACGCTTTGATGCTAAGTGGTTAAATTATGATGAAACAATGATGTTATTGCGTTACATACGTCACAGAACGAAATGATATGTTATTTCTTTATTTGTTTTGTTAAAGGAGGAGGAAGAAGTAAAATTTAAAAAAACATTTTTCGGGTTTTGTGTCGAGGGGTGTAGGAGCGGGTGGCAGAGTGTGTTATATGTCGGTTGGTTGGGGTTGGGATGTTTTGTACGACGGCGGTGATGGAAGACTAAGGCACCGTGAAGAAATGAAGTAACTGGTCAGGGTGGGGAGGTTAAGTTTTATGTTGAGGGTTTCGTGCATTGTTGCAATGTTTAAATCTTCGTCTTATTAAAACCCACCTACACTATAATTTTTTCTCTGGGCGCAAAATACAAAGGACATACTTTTTGATGTGTGTGAGTCCCATGGGTGGCGGTTGGTGTGGGCTATGGTGTTTGCGCGGCGGCGGTGAGTGGTGTATTTGTTTGTTTGTATGGGAGAGGGACTAATAATGTATATGTGAGGAGAGTGGTGTGGATTGTCGCACTGCGCACATTGTCTTATTATTACCCATATATATCCCAAGTTTAAAGTCGATACATTGAATAGTTTTGAAGTTGTGATCTGGAAACAAAATACAAAGGACAGCTTTGCCATTTGAACTAAGTTTGTGACATTGAACTTTGACCTACAAATCATTTTCATGGGTTCAAAACATCATCTTATCGCCTGCTATTCATATGCCGAGTTTGAAGTCGATATTTTGATCGGTTTTGAATTTATGCTCTGGACACAAAATATAACAGATCTGACCTTTTTTGTGACATTTGTCTTACCGACCTGGTGCATGCTCTCTGCACATATATAGCCTTATCACATCCTACCTATATGCCAAGATTGAAGTCAATCCATTCAATGTTTATTAAGCTATGCTCCATATACGAATTATGATTGACGGACAGACGCACTCGTCATCATAGTAGTTTTGCTTGTACCTTCAGAATATAAATTCACAACATGACTGACTTCTAATGATGATGGTGTGCTATATCTTCCACTTATAGGTAAAGAATGTGTTCAAAAAACAATGTGCATCCTTGAAAACATGTTCAAATAATAGCATAAGTTGATTATCTTCCGATATACAGTTATTGAAAGATCAAATGCACACTTTTTATGCAAATGGCGTCGAAAATCATGTTTTAGCCGAGCTCTAAATAGTTGTGATGTTGCTCTTTTTACGGCGATTAATTTAGTTTCCTGGTGTCCATTTAATTCATTGTTTGTTTTTTTTCATTTAATATAATAGACCCCTCTAACCTCTACGGTGATGCAATTTTCAAATATGTACTTCGACTATTCACTAAAGGAATGCTTGCTTTATGCAAAAATCAGAATGCCAGAATCGTGCTCTCTTGAATCTCTCTGTTAACATATGTTGACCACCCCAGAAATGTGTCAAGATCGCATTTTATTTTGCGGTTCAAAAAATATATACAACGATTAGCTTTCCGAGAAAATGATTCCAGGCCTTAAAATTTAACATGACACTCATTTCTGCGCTTGTAATTTGAATCAAAACCGCGAAATATTTCCATTTTGCATTTTGCAGTTCGAATTTTAAAGAAGTTAAGATTCTATAGCTTGTCTTTTTGGCGATGCTAGGAAAAGGTTATGAACTGAGTACACTGACCTCAGATTACAAATAAGGTCACTAGGTAAGGTTAGTTTAGTTTACCCAGAAAAGAAAAGTATGAACAGAAACGTTGTGAGAAATATATTTCTTCATTGAGACATATCTGCAGAAACACGGCCATCAAGATTTTTTAATAACAATTTACCCCGATACGCTGGAAACCGTATACAGTGGAACCTGTCTAATCCGAACATGCTCGGACCAAAAAAAAAAGTTCGGATTAGAGGGGTTTTCGGATTAGAAAGGTTTCTATTTTAGAACGTTAAATAGGCTATGTGTTATACATGATGTATAGATTCATCGTTTTGTGAAAAGACAAATAAAAATAGTCAAATCGTAAGCATTATGTAGACAACTTTAGTGTTATAAAAATTTCTTGTTAATTTAACTTCACAATATCACTTGTAAACAATTTTTTTCACCACTCCTACATTCCTAGAAGGTAGCTATTAGAAGAATATTTGTACTTGTCTGGTTATTGTAATGGTCCGATTTACGAGCTACGACCCAGGTCAAACAATTCTAAACACTTTTCAAATGGTTGATCTACGATCTACGACCCAGGTCAACCAATTCTAAACACTTTTCTTATGGTTGATCTACGAGCTACGGCCCAGGGCAACCAATACTGAACCCTTTTCTAATGGTTGATCTACGAGCTACGACCCAGGTCAACCAATTCTGAACGCATTTCTAATGGTTGATCTATGATCTACGACCCAGGTCAACCAATTCTGAAACATTTCTAATGGTTGATCTACGAGCTACGACCCAGGTCAACCAATTCTAAACACATTTCTAATGGTTGATCTACGAGCTACGACCCAGGTCAACCAATCCTGAACACTTTTCTAATTGTTGATCTACGAGCTACGACCCAGGTCGACCAATTCTGAACACATTTCAGATGGCTGATCTACGATCTACGACCCAGATCGACAAATTCTGAACTCATTTCTAATGGTTGATCTACGATCTACGACCCAGGTCAACCTATTCTAAACACTTTTCTAATGGTTGATAAACGATCTACGACCCAGGCCGACCAATTCTAAACACTTTTCTAATGGTTGATCTACGCGCTACGACCCAGGTCGACCAATTCTAAACACTTTTCTAATGATTGATCTACGATCGACGACCCAGGTCAACCAATTCTGAACTCATTTCTAATAGTTGATCTTCGATCAACGACCTAGGTCAACCAATCCTGAACACTTTTCTAATGGTTGATCTACGATCGACGACCCAGGTTATCCAATTCTAAACACTTTGCTAATGGTTGATCTACGAGCTACGACCCAGGTCGACCAATTCTGAACACTTTTCTAATGGTTGATCTACGATCTACGACCCAGGTCGACAAATTCTGAACTCATTTCTAATGGTTGATCTACGAACAACGACCCAGGTCAACCCATTCTAAACACTTTTCTAATGGTTGATCTACGAGCTACAACCCAGGTCGACCAATTCTAAACACTTTTCTAATGGTTGATCTACGAGCTACGACCCAGGTCAACCAATTCTAAACACTTTTCTAATGGTTGATCTACGAGCTACGTCCCAGGTCAACCAATTCTGAACGCATTTCTAATGGTTGATCTACGAGCTACGACCCAGGTCAACCAATTCTAAATATTTTTCTAATGGTTGATCTACGAGCTACGACCCAGGTCAACCAATCAGGAACACTTTTCTAATGATTGATCTACGAGCTGCGACCCAGGTCAACCAATTCTAAACATTTTTCTAATGGTTGATCTACGAGCTACGACCCAGGTCAACCAATCCTGAACACTTTTCTAATGGTTGATCTACGAGCTGCGACCCAGGTCAACCAATTCTGAACTCATTTCCAATGGTTGATCTACGATCTACGACCCAGGGCAACCAATTCTGAACGCATTTTTAATGATGCATTTTACGCGTTCATGTGAAGTTTTCTGCAAGGTCTTTTTATGGCATTCATGTATGTTGCTGTTATGACGTAACGTTATTGTATTATTACAAAAAGTAACCTCCTGAAGATAAGTACAACATTGAAAGCGCTTGCAATGAAAACTGAAAAAAAACCTACATGTAGAAAGAATCCGAGAAGTGTACTGCTGTTACATTCTCGCGCTTTATATGAAGTAAGTATGAGGACGATAATTAATGTATCTAATGCAATTTATACGAATAGTCATGTTGCGCTTCCAGCCACGTTGTTGAAAAATGCGTTTATTTACGGAATTCCGTTAGGGCCATCGCCTTTGAATGTATTAATTTGAAACGCGATACTCGATCATAGTACGATGATGAAAACGCGAAATCACGAAACTATGATAACGAAAACGCGACAACACGATGATGATAACGCGATACTATGATAACGGAAACTCGATAATATGATAGTACGATGATTATAATGCGATACACTATCGCGTTTTCACCATTGTATTGTCGTGTTTTCACCATCGCCCTATCGTATTATCGGGTTTTCGTTATCGTAGTATCGTGAATTCGCAATTTCATTATCGTAGTATCGCTTTATCATCATCGTGTTGTCGAATTATCACTATCGTACTGTCGCGTTATCACCATCGTACTGTCGCGATATCACCATCATTCTAGCATAAAACTGCTGTTATTGTCACATTTCAGGGGTGTTTTAACAGGAGAGAAAACGTGTGTTTAAAGAGAGATTCTCGCGTTCACGTGCTGTTATACACCTTTTGGTATATGTGAGTTCCGTGGCAAAGCGTAAACGTCATTCGGCCCCAAAACGGATAATTCAAAACGAAATGACGTCAACGTAAAAACAGCTCAGACATTCCCGCGCATTTCATGGAAATGTATTGACGTTGAGGTAGGATGTATTTATTTATTAGTATTTTTTCCGCGTTTTATGCTAGAATAGCGTTAGCGCATGTTCATTTCGTGTTATAACATCTGCAGATCCCTCGGGATACGTTGGTACCCTTGCCCTACGGGCTCGGGCACCAACCAATCCCTCGGAATTCTACAGACGTTATAACACGAAAAAACATGCGTTATCCCTACATACTGTCGCGTTTTCACCATCATACTATTACATTATTATCATCCTTCTATCGCCTTCCAGTACCCATGCGCATAGAAGAATTTCCCTGCAAGTGTTCTGGTTTCTATTTATTTTGTTATTTAAGGTATTAGGCCCATAATAGAGTACCTCCTTTTTGAAGAGTATTCAATTCTTACCATAAATCTACTTTGACTGCAATTTTCAGGGGTGCGTAGGTTCAAGCCCCACTGAGACCAATTTTTTTTCTCCTTATTTTCCTTTTTTTCTAGTAAGTTTTTACTTCTTTCAAGACTTGTTATTGATTTATTGTACATAAGTGGGGAAAAAATTCATTTGATATGCGATTTTCTTGCTATTCAAAGTGAATTTACCTCTGAAACAGAAGGGGTAGAGTTAGACATCTTTAAAAATAATGAGTTACATGCGGTAAAAGTTCTCTATTTTGCCTTCATTCTTTATATTACATATTGTGGAAGAAATGTAGGTAGGTTATACTTCTGCCCCAAGGTTATTTTCGAATGAAGTGAGCAAAATTCAAAACAGACCCCCAGGATGCGACCTTAATTTTCCAATATTGGAGTTGGAATTCTGTCTGATTAAATCCGTTTACTCGAGGCACCCTAGAAAAAATGATATAGAAAGTTTTTATTTTAAGTTTTATGATAGTTTACCAATAGTTTGATGTTTCTTTCATAAAAAATAATGGAATAATGAATTCACTACAAACGTTTTGAATGAAGGCCACCACTTTGAAATTTGTCTCTACTTGAGCTTTAGGAAATACCATAAATTACACAAAATTTATAAAAAACGGCACGGTAAAAGTTTTTAAAAATTTGCGTATAAGTGCCAAGCACGGCAACTGTAAGAATATACCAAGCAAATGCCATTTTTTAAACATTACTATTAGGGGCCTAATACCTTAAGCACTGTTGAAACTCAGAATGGTTTTTGATGCTTGCTTATGGGTTCTGAAACGTTTTTCAGCTAAAAATTCTGCAGGTCAATCGCTTAGAGTTTTCTTTATAGTATAAGATTAATAACAACCAAAAAGAATATCATATTGTACCATGATCAGGGCGTTTTTTAGTCTGACATGAATATTTTCACAAATACTTTCTACACTGAAAAGTAAATACATGTCTTGTAAAGCTCAAGTTATCGGTGTTGAATTCCGTAAGACGCTGAAATCGGAGCATCGCAAGTATTCGAAAAATATTGTTTGCGTACTTTCATTTTAATGCACCAATAATAATACGTCTGGCAATTTTATGCAAAAATAGAATAAAAAAGCACAGTTGTTTGCAACCAAATGTGACAGAGTTAACGACACTTTACTGAGAGATTTTATTCATGATTTTACAGGTATGAGAAATGCTTTAAAATTATATCTGCACAGCATTCTGAACCTGTTCAACATCCCACACGCTTTGTCTGGTTGAAAGCATTTTCTAAAAATGTCTCTTACATTTACGAAAACTGAAAAAGCATACAATGGTTAATTATGTTTTGCTTTTGACTAACAAGCAGCTGAAGCTATAGGAGGGTCATTAATAAAAATCGTGATTTCCACACAGGGGCACCCGCGTTCGAATCTACAAATCGCCCTATCGCTAGAGCAGCAGCTGTATTAAAAGCATAACTTCTAATCTTCTCATTTTAAGCATGCACATGCGCACCGGAAAGCGATGGTGCGACAATAATAACGCGACAGTACGATGGCGATAACCCGTCAGTGATAACGCGATAATGCGATAAAGATATTGCGAAATCACGATGGTACGATAATGAAAACGCTTTAATACGATAGTACGATGGTGAAAACGCGACATTACGATGGTTAAAACGCGACAGTGTATCGTATTATCATCATCGTACTATCGTATTATCGCGTTTTCATTATCGTAGTATGGCGTTGTTATCATCGTTTTGTCGCGTTTTCTTCATCGTACTATCTAGTATCGCGTTTCAGTTCAACACATTCAAAGGCGATGGCCCTAATGGAATTCCGTATTTATCAAGATTACCAAGGTTCAGAATTCAGAATGTTTAAGCACTAGGCTTTAAAAATTTTCTTCATTTATACCAATTTGAACGTTAATTATATCGGATATGTCGTTTCATTCGATGACAGGTTGAGCAACGCTGTGCGATAAACAGCCTTGCGGTCTGGTCAAGATCTATATTTGCTTATATATATCTGACGTGCCAATGACTTAAATAAGTGAACATAATAATGTATAGGTTGCTAGGTCGCTAGTCTGCTAGTCTGCTATCTTTACGCTGCTAGGCCGTTAGCTTGCCAGCTTCACGCTGCTAGTCCGCTGGGCTGCTAGACCGCCAACTTCACGCTGCTAGCCAGCTAGGCTGCTAGGCTGCTAGGCTGCTAACTTATTTCCTGTAACCTCTTCTAGAATATTCACCAAGGTATACTTTAATACACAAAGTATTTTTGCCTCCGTTTTTCTTTCTCTAAATCCCGGGTACCTACCTATGCCTTATATGGATATGTTGGTAGATATCTAAGCTTTACATTTAAGCTACTTACAAGTCCATATAATGCCAACAGAACGTAGGACAGGTATCAGAAAATGACCAAATTTGTTATATGCGGTAGGTTCCTGGCAAAGACTAAGCTGGTCCGACGGAGGGAGCCGTGAGAATTGCTCCAATGGTGTCGTTGGACTCAGTGAAGATATTCCTTGCCTTGACTGCTCATAAAAGTTAAATTTTTGATAATATTACCAGACATTAACTTGTGACCTTGACCCCTGGCCAACCGGATTTGAACCAAACTTGGCCTGTTTTCTTTGGGTACTGGCGTGTCATTTGCATTAAGGTATCATTTATTTATGAAAATCGGACATTAGGTTATGAAGATATGACTCCTCTGACAAGGCCAACCTCTATACATGTATTTTATATATGAAGAAGTATGCATAGTTTCACGAAAAATGGTACAGTTTGAGACTGTCCCACGACGAAACCGTAGTTTGTAAAAATATTCAAATTACCTGTCTGTTTAGATAATATTTACATTTTATTTATAGAAGTTATTTCATAAAAATATCTTGTGTTTGGACATTCTAGAATTAATTGAAGTTATTGAAAAACACGGATTTTTCCGTACGGAAATACAGCTTATATCCTAAATTACGTACAGACGGACGAACAAATATTTTCTTTTTTAACACAGCCTCCGTGCCCGAGTGGTTAAGGTCGCTGACTTCCAATCACTTGCCCCTCATCGATGTGGGTACGTTGAATTCTTCATGTAAGGAAGCCATCCAGCCGGCTTACGGAAAGTCGGTGGTTCTACCCAGGTGCCTGCTCGTGAGGAAATAATGCACGGAGGGGCACCTGGCGTCTTCCTCCACCATTAAAGCTGGAAAGTCGCCATATGACCTATCATGTGTCGGTGCTACGTTAAATCCAACAATTTTCAAATAGTGTCATTTTCTACAAAAAAGTTTTATTTGCAGTTATTTACGCAAAATAAATATTTCGTAAGCATTTTTCCTTATTTTACGGCTAATATTTTAAGCAAAAAATGCAAAGTTAATTTTTCCGACGGCGCGTAGAAAATTGTTTTCATACTCGTTTTTTGACAATATTTCGTCGGCATTCAATGGAACACTAACCGGATTCCGTAGTTTCCCTTTGTCAACGGTGTAGCAAAAAAAATCACCAACAGTGCTATAGTAAGAAATTATCCCTAACACCGGGCGACAGTGCGAGGTTTTACTTTACAAATTCTCGCAACTATGTATGTTGTTTGTGTGTATACGATTATTGTCAATGGATGTGGTGCTAAGGTCGAAGTGAGACTACCGTTATAGAATGTAGATGTTTTGGAAAAAATGTTTTCAAATTAGGAACTGACCACATTTTCCGCTGTGAACATTTACTTTAGTTTTCGTTATAGTTATAAATATTAAACTGATAAAAAATGCAGCGAATATTCAGTGATGACACAAAGGAATAGATTTAAGACATTGAGAAAATACAGATTAAGTATGTAGGCTTCGCCCATATATCAAAGCATTTCTCTGTTTCCCCTTTATTCATGCATCCAATTTTATAACTTTTCTGACAATTGCTATTCTAACATGCAGTAAGCATAATTATGTTTTAATTTTGACGATAGGATAGCCAATTATGTGCACTGCTCCCAAAATGATGTAATAAACCTGTACTTGAGTTTACGTTTATACTCATTTGTTTTAACTCGACTGTAATAAAAGTTTCAAGCTTATTGGAACCACTCTCGAGTCCGCTTCCTGGAAAACTCAGTACTGGTGTCATATGAGAAGTCATGGTCGTGCCAGTGGGGCTCGAACCCACGATCCCTGGATTGAGCGGCTGACACCTTATCCACTAGACCACCGCTCCCCTTGTACTTGAGGAAAGTTTAAAAAAAATCTGAATAGGCGGGACACTAATTATCTACTCGTCCATATGTTTTTACTGATGACCTGAATACACAAAAAGGCCCTAATAAAATACAGATAAGATGTCGTGCGAACGAGATAAGATGTCGTGTGAATGAGATAAGATGTACAGTTCATGAGATAAAATATCGAGTGCTCGAGATAAAGATGTCGTGCGCTCGAAATAAGATGTCGTGCGCTCGAGATACTATGCATTAGTATTCCTGGATTCCTTAAAGGTACTCTCCCACATAATGCAGAGGTGGAAAATGAATGAACTTATATGTATTGTCTTTAGCAAATCATCACGGAAACCATGAACGCCTCGCCCGGTATTCGGACCTGCTTTGATGTCTTGTGTATTCTACCTATTAAGCTGCCATAGTCGAGGATGCGGATAAAAATCAATAAATCTATAATCTGTATGGACGTTTCAGTATGTTTTTTTATCTTAATATTTTCTCAGGAGGCGACTCTTATTGTAAACCGTTAAAAATTAAGTTCATGATGATCGGACAGAAGTTGTTCTTTGTAACTTCACTTATATAGTCTTGTACAATGCAGTTCCTTTCGTTGTTAGGAATTCTGCTGCTGGCAGTCCGAAACATAATTCAGTCTCACCAGTTATTACAGTCTACGAGTAAATGTCTATGATACAGTAATTCCGGGATGGGAAATTTCAATCATATTTGTGATATACGTACCTCAAAGGATACAAAATATGTAGGCAACGTGTATCGTACCGCGCTAAAGTTTTTAATGTAATTTTAAGAAAATTGACTGTAACGTTTGCGTTTTTTCCAACATCATTTGACGAATAGCATCCGCCAGTAAATATATACGATAGCAACTGTGGTAAAAGTCAACATTTAGTTGTACATTTTAAATTCTTATCATATCAAAATACCGCCGGTGCCAATTACAAAAAAAAAATTGTCACAGGTTGATTCCAACGGGGCCGTTGGAGCAGAAGCACAGTCGAAACAATTCAAATGCCATGCAAATCTGACAAACCGTTAAAACGACAGCCCTGATGAACAAACGGACAAACGTTAATGTATTTCCTTCTCTGTGAAATAAGTAAAAATCTGTGCGTTTTATATATAAAAACAGACAAAAAGCACTAAATTTATTCATCTATATGAAATATATTCATGTTCGTTGTCACAAACGAATGGCATTACAATTTCAATAATTATTTTCACGACAGTTTCAGCGTGGTACAATAAGAAAGAAACATATTCACCTTCAGACAGGCAGACATACATAAGTTTTTATACACTACGAGAACGCTAAGGGTTGTTTAGCCTTAACTTACGAGTACATTTACGAAGTGTCGTAAATTACGAGGCTTCCGAGATAGAGGAAATATCCGCTACGAATACCTTACGTACCCTTTACGAACATCATAGGACTTAAGGTACGTTTGAGAAAGTGGCCCCTGATTTATAGACACTATATTGTAGACCATGTAGAAGTGTACTACTCAGAGAGTAAAAACCGTATTTACTAAATGTGATTGTAAGTATGATAAAAACAGTATTAACAGTGTTGTTTTATAAAAATTATTCTGATTAAGGAATACAATGAAAACAAACAAACAACTGTCTGGAATTATCTCCCGGGGTACATATCTGTATATTTTTTCAGTGTTTGTGCTCCTACTTTTGAAATGTTATATAATCAGATATACATTACATACATTATAATGATTTAAGGTTCATAAAAACTGTTTGGAGACCACCCCTCAGGTAATTTTAATTTAGGAAACATATGTCTCATGACCATTACTGTTTATAATAGATATAATGAATTATCTAGAGGAAGTAGGAAATACTTTATACAAAGGTAAGCTTCTTTGATAATATCATATCTACTTTGACTTAGAAAGTATCAAATTCCCTTTTCGAAAGTTTTTATATTTCAACTTTGTTTTTGTTGTGTGTGTAACATATTCATCGATATACTCCCAGTAATAAAATATGGTTAATGTATATACTAACTTAAAAATAGCAGTATTTAATCATTTTGACAGCTCTACTTTCACAACCATTTTGCCACTTGTGCAGTGTTTTGAAATGTATATGTTTTGTAACATTGGATGTACCAAGAGAAATGTGTTTGACACACAATAATTGTAGATATAATATCAAAATTTTTTTGAAAAAGAAGTTTGAAATTTTCTACAAAAACAAATGTGTAAAGCCAACGTATCTGTGATTAAAGAAAATAAATCCAGGCAAAAAAGCCTCTCTTAGACACTACTTCTTATTCTGAACACTTTGGTATACATTTATGAAAAACTAAGGCCTATGAGGCGAAATAAAAAAAACAAGAGGGCAAAAATGGCCCTAGGCCGCTCACCTGAGAAACACACCATAACAGTGTAAGCTTGTTTGACCGAGTTATTTCATGGGAACAAATATTCTGGCCAATCTTCACTAAGAATGGACCAAAAATGTGGTCTCTTGAATTTAAGTAAGTATTTTCTTAAATATATCCTGGTGACCCAATTTTTGACCCAAGATGACCCATATGCAAACTTTACCTAGATTTTATCAAGGCAATAATTCTGACCAAATTTCATAAAAATCAATTGAAAAATACAGTCTCTATCTCATACAAAAGAGTTTCATTTGATTTGACCAAGTGACCTAATTATTGATGACCCACATTCAAACTCGACCTAGATTTCCTCAAGGCAATTATTCTGACAAAATTTCACGAAAATAAATTGAAAAATACAGTCATTATCGCATAAACACGATTTTTCGATAATTTAATCTAGTGACCTAGTTTTGAATCTAGATGACCCATATTCAAATTCAACCTAGATTTTATCAAGGCAATCATTCTGACCAAATTTCATGAAAATCAATTGAAAAATACAGTCTCTATCGCATACACAAGACTTTTCAATAATTTGACCTAGTTACCTAGTTTTTAATTTCAGATGACCCATATTCCAACTCGATCTAGATTTCATCAAAGCAATCATTCTGACAAAATTTCATGAAGATCAATTGAAAAATACAGCCTCTATTTCATACACAAGGTTTTTTCTTTGATTTCACCTAGTGATTAATTTTTTCACCCCCAGCTGATTCATTTTCGAACTTGACCTAGATTTCATCAAGGTTATCATTCTGACCAAAATTCATGAAGATCAGTTGAAAAATACAGCCTCTATCGCATACACAAGCCAGATGTTGACAGACGACAGACAGACAGACAGACAGACAGACATCGGACATCGAGCGATCACAAAAACTCACCTGAGTATTGCTCAGGTGAGCTAAAACAAAAACAAAAAAACATAAAACAAAATTCATCCGAGGGGCAGTTTCAAAACACATTACATGAGCCGTAAACTCTAAATAGTACTGTTTGGTAGGCTAAGTTAAACAGTTCTGTATGAAACGCCGGGACTGTCTAATTTGATCAACTGAAGTTTTGTTATATTAACATACAGTATTAACTTGTTTAAAGCTGTGTTATTTTGTCTATTTGCTATACTGTCTTGTCTCGTTGTGTTTTGTTCATTTGCTATACTGTCTTGTATACTGATTATATTATTCTGTCAAACGGACATGCCATTATGTTTACATATAGTATTAACTTACTTAAAGCTGTGTTATTTTGTCCGTTTCCATACTGTCTTGTCTACTGACCATATTATTTTGTTAAACGGACATGCCGTTATGTTTACAAACAGTACTAACTTGTTAACATTTGTGTTATTTTGTCTGTTTGCTGTACTATCTTGTCTACTGAGCATATTATCTTGTCAAACGGACATGTCATTATAATTACATACAGTATTCACTTGTTTAAAGCTGTGCTATTTTGTCCGTTTGCTATACTGTCTTGTATACTGACCATATTATCTTGTCAAACGGACATGTCATTATAATTACATACAGTATTCACTTGTTTAAAGCTGTGCTATTTTGTCCGTTTGCTATACTGTCTTGTATACTGACCATAGTATCTTGATAAACTGACATGTCATTATTTAACGTACAGTACTAACTTGTTTAATCACTTTGTCCGTTCGCTATACTGTCTTGTCCATTGACCATGTTGTCTTGTCAAAAGGACATTTCATTATATTTACATAAGCGTTAGCTTGTTTAAAGATGTGTCCGTTTGTTATCTGACTAGTCTACCGACCATATTATCTTGTCAAACGGAAATGCCATTATGTTTACATACAGTATTAACTTGTTAAAAGTTTTGGTGAAGACATTCCATACTTTTCACCTAGTGTAATTTTCGGCAGTGTCTCACTGCCTTATTCAAAACAGACTGACCGGTGTTATGGTAGGTCACGTGACGTAGGAAGGTCACGTGATCGGAGGAGAGGTCCGTAGACGGTGGGGCGGGGTTGGTGGGGGTGGGGGCGCTTTAGACCCTTCTTTCGGTTAAGCGATGGTCTCCGCTGTTTTATCTCTATAGCCTCTTTGACATTGCTTTTGATAAGTCCGCTTTCACTTGTCAGAATCTTGATGTTTTTAAATTTGATGATATGTCCGGTGTTTTGAAAATGTTCATGTATGGCTGAATTTGTTCTGGTCACATGCTCTTTTAGTCTAGTCTCTAGTGTTTTGGCAGTTTCCCCGATGTTATCTTCTTTGCAGTTCTCACATTTCACATGGTATATTATTTCACACTTTTTCAGTTTATCGATTTGATCTTTCACCCGAGTGACCTGACTCCTTATAGAGTTGTATGATTTGTGGAACATGTTCACTCTGTGGTTCTTAAACACTCTCGCCTGAACTTCAGAAGTTCTACGAATATAGGGCATACGCACGTTTACTTTTCTTTCCTTTGCCGCACTATTTTGTGTCTTGTCCTGTTGAGATTTCTTGTTGGGAAGCTGAAATATCCACTCCAGGTATCCATTTGCACATAGCGCTGTTTTCACGTGTTCAACTTCCTTCTTCTTGTCTGATTCATTGGTCACAAGTGTGTTAGCCCTATGTAACAATGTTCTTACCACTGACCTTTTGTGTTCCAAGTTGTGGTTTGAATTGAAATTAAGATATTGGTCAGTTGTGACAGGATGGACGTACCGGGGACAATAACTACCAGAATAAATTAACACCCATTACAATATTTACAAATTTGTTTACAGAGACTGATTATTTACAATGAATAAATGAAAAGTGAGAAAAAAATCTTATTGAAAGAAAGAATGAACAAAAAAGCATCTGAGCTCAGTATCTCTTTTTAACAGGTATAAAGTCCTAACACTATCAGTTCCGTGACACAGGTGTTCCGTTAACTTTGAACTTTATGTAGCACCAAAATGAACAACATATCTTCAAGTAAATTCCCTCTAAACCGTAAAAACTTTGACTCCGTTTTGGCTCCCTATGATGGTAGGTGTTTGCATCCCTGAGCTGTTTCATTTGATGGCAAAATTCATCGTCTTTGCGGGTTACGGCATAACCAAGGGACGAAAGCTCTGCGCTGGGAAAATCACATCCAGGCGAGTGAAGACAAAATAACCTCGGGTATTGTACTTCCGGGTTGTGACATCACCAGGTAAAAGTCGTCTGCTGGAAGAAGCTAAAATAAATAACATATGGTAAGCACCATAGCAAAACAAATAAGTAAGGGCATAAAACTGCTCCTTTGGGTACACCATACCTCCATAGGCTCCCATAAATAATATGTGCTACTTATACAAAATATATGTGCTACTAAGTTCATACGTCACGTGATTAAAATACGTCACTTATTACTTCCATTATTTCTAAAACTATTTACTTACAAGTCTAAAGTTAAAGTATAGAAAAGTTATGAAAAGTTTATGATGAAAAATTATAGATACGGAAATGATAAACTGCAGCTATTATTTACAACCACAAATTAACACAACGCAATGAAAATTAAACGTTATACAATAGCTAGTATGAAAGTAATATCAATTTCAATTCAACAAAACGTATATTTTATCGATACGCTTTAGATTGGCACAAAATAATTTCAAATTACAATAACATATTACATACACGGTACAAGACTTGTCACATAGATATATACATTAAAATGCAATGCAGTAACGGCGTTCCATAATTAACAATGAAATGTTTGACATATGTTTATGACAAAGAGTACTTTACAATTATCGTGATACACACATTTCAGTACAAATCTTACAACTTATACAAACAAAACATTTTAGATTCACCTTTCGAAATAATTTACAGAAACCTGAAAATTTTAATAAATAATGCTGACATACCGAAACTAGCCAAAATCTCTTGCCGAAAAGTAAACGTTATAAAATTCTGTAAAATGAATAAAAATTTACTAAATAAAAATCGTAATTCAAAAACTATACAAAAATCTAACAAATGAATGTTTTACCTCGATCGAGCATAAATTTTCTACCAAGAAAAATCAATTTGACGTAAATTCGTCTAATGTCGAAAGTGGTGTGCACTAGGCATATCTAGTCCAGTCTATTTGTAGGGTAATGTCCCGCTAAATATTGGATTTCATGAGACTCACGACATAGTCGTGTACTCTGACTATTTGCATTTCCACGGGAATCACGATATAGCCGGGTAATCTGCCTACTTTGGCGCGGATTGAAATTTGACAATTTAAGGCCCGTTATAGTGGTTTTGGGGATAAACACATAAATTACTGAAGTTTATGAAATATCAACTTTCTTATTACTGAACCGAATTTAATAAAATTTACATGGCAATTTCAGTTATGAAATACAGAAAAACATGAGAGGTATTCCATGCGAATAACTGACATTTATTTCAATAACTCAAAAATTTACAAAAAGATGATGCAATACAGGCATTTACACTACATATACTCAATGGCCCGTATGTCAGTTTGTGACATCAGCACGTGTGGGCTTTCTATAAATTGTTACTCTCGTTGAGCCATCGTCCTCTACATGAATACAAGTGTCTAAAAATGGTATCTTCCCATCCTCTTCCTGTTCTAAAGTGAACTTTATGTGCGGATCAATAGAGTTCAGATGTTCTGTGAACTGGTCAATGTCATACTCATGTATCTTGGTCATGATATCATCAACATATCTTACCATAGTGATGGGGGGTTCTTGATTCAGTCTAGTGCCTGGTGTTCAAAGAACTCCATGTACAGATTAGCAACTATAGCAGAGACAGGGGACTCCATAGCCGCTCCCTGTTTCTGTTGATAGTAATTGCCTTGGTATACAAAGTATGTACTTGTGAGACAAAGTTCTAAAAGTTCACTGACCTGTTAAACATCGAGTCATTCAAGTTCTTATCTTTCTCTAGTCTCATTCTGATTACCTCGAGAGCCTTTTCTACAGGTATACTAGTAAAGAGTGCGGAAACGTCATATGATACCAATTTCTGTCCCGGTTGTACATCTAATCCCTGAATTTTCAGCACAAAATGAACACTATTGATAATGTGATGGTGCTGTGTTTTACCTGCCAATGGTCCGATTACTGGCGCTAGGTATTTAGCAGTGTCATACATTACACTCCAATTGCTTCAGACAATCGGTCGCAGTTGGGCATCCTTTTTATTATTTTTTGGGAGACCTTTTTCCAACTTTTAATTAAATTTATAAGTTTATCTTCACCGACCGTGTTTGATCACTTTTCAGGGGTTCATATGTGCCTTTATCTTTCACTAGCCTGTCCATTTTTTCTCATATTCCGACTTTTTGAGGACCACAGAAGTCCTATCCTTGTCCGCCGTTAGAATGACGATATCTTTCTCTTTGCCGAAGGTGTTCAAGGCTTTACGTTCACAACTAGAAATGTTACTCTTAGGGGTCTTACTTTGCTTTACCACTTTCACGACTTAAGCTAGTAGGCTATCGGCTACCGATTTGTCATTAATCTGTGAACATGCCATCTCTGTGGAAGCAATTATCTCATTGACAGGTACAGAGGTGGGGTAACACAAAAGTTCATACCTCGTTTTAAGACGCTCTTCTCGTCCTCCTTTAGGGTATGATCGGATAGATTAACAACCCACTTTTCTGTCCTGATCCCTGCTGTCAACATCTTTCTCAGTTCTATTTCTGCTAGCCAAAACCTTGTCAAACTTTTCACGTTGTGAATGTTTACTTTCAGAAGAAAAATTTCCGTCGTGCGCATGCGTGAAAAGCACCTGCACTTCCGTATACAGTTCGGCGGTTAAATTCGCGCCCAAAAACTTTCGTACCTGATCTAAATCACTCTCGATTTTTGTTTATCATAATAAGATTTCTCACCTTTATAGCAAATCAGTTCTCACCTTTATAACGAGTTTAGAAAGCCTGATTAAATTAGGGCTAAACAAACAAAGTGATAAGATACAACAGTATTTTTTCCAATGATATCTCATCATTGCTGGATTTTTTATAAAAAAAAAAATAGAAGGAAATGCATTCAGGAACCTAGGTTTTATAAATAATAAGTTATGTGTATTTTTAACAATTTTATCTCTTTCATTGCTGGATTTTATTATAAATAAAAGAAACTGCATTTAGTATACAAAAAGGGAATTATATATTCCCAAATCACAGTTCTTATACTAAAATCAGAATTATCTGCAATTAAGATTTTATTTACTTCACAACAACGGGTGTTAAGTGCTGTGTGGCGGCCGTAAAAAGTCGCCCCGACTTCATCTCAGTGTTGTTATATTTTCTGGTCCTTCTGGATCATTGATTTCAACTCATTTAGATTTGAAGATTGAATACTGCTTTAGCCGGTGCTAGGGGACGTGGGCAGTGTTGCATTTTCCATTACTGCTCATGAACAGACTCAATCAAACCGAGTCTGCAATTTTCACTGTTTGCCTTGTTATCGGTGCTTTCGAGGGATCTACTTTTCAGATTTTATTTACTTCACAACAGCGGGTGTAAAGTGCTGTGTGGCGGCCGTAAAAAGTCGCCCCGACTTCATCTCAGTGTTGTTTTATTTTCTGGTCCTTCGGGATCATTGATTTCAACTCATTTAGATTTGAAGATTGAATACTGCTTAAGCCGGTGCTAGGGGGCGTGGGCAGTGTTGCATTTTCCATTACTGCTCATGAACAGACTCAATCAAACCGAGTCTGCAATTTTCACTGTTTGCCTTGTTATCGGTGCTTCCGAGGGATCTACTTTTCAGATTTTATTCTTATAAGTCAGTTCTCTCATAACACAATTCACATTGTGTCATTAGAATGGTGATGAAAAGTGTGATATGCGGTCTCTAATTTCAACACACAGAAACAGAAAAGAAAAAAAGTGTGGGCCATGGAAAAAAGAAGCGCTTTCCCATGGTGTGGTCTAAATGCATTTTTAATATATGAAATCCTTCTGTCCATATTCCTTTGTTATCTATTAAAAATGCAACGGAACACTTCTTTAATTTCTAATAAAATCCAGCAATGATCAATATTTCTGGTTTTATTTTGTTACTTAGATAAAAACATCATAATATTTGAATAAAAACACTTGTCATTTCTCTTATTAAGTTTTAAATAATTATTTCATTTCGTATGAAAAAAGGTGAGAGTTTTCTAAAAGGGGTGAGAATTGCTTTGCTGTAAGAATTATAATTTAATTGGTCAGCACATTACTTAACATGACTGAGCAATCAAAATTAGTATATTTTCAATAAAATAAGTTTGTGTAAATTCTGAAAAAAAAAAAAAAAAAAAAAAAAAAAAAAACAACTGCATTTCAATCAGTAAAATGCAAAACACAGGAAATAACCAATTTATCTGCACATATCAGTAAAATTTATGATCTTCTGACAATAATTAGACTAATGTCAAGTCTACAGGGGTTTTATGTACCCTTATCTGACTGGACCAGACAGGATCTTGTTTATTGGAGATTAAGATGTCTGGTTATTTTTTTTGTTGGAGGAGGGGGGGGGGGGGGTGGTGGGGTTCACTTAAATAGGAAATTTTCTTTGCCTTTAAACTTACAATTAAGGAAAGAAATGTCCATTTCATAAAAGTTTGGCATGAAAATCTCAATGGCGAAGGACGCGGTTCTAATAAAATGCAATAGTTTTGTTATAAATATATATGTATGTATTATCAAAAGTGAACACAATTTAGTATTATCTTTTATCTTTCATATCTATTTAAGAAAATACAGATTCGTAAACGAAAAGTACATTTCGCGAAATGGAGTTCATTTCGCACTCTATCCCTACCCGCCGCAGAGACGGACTGATGACGACACCACAGTATTAACAACAACATTGCGTTAAACAAGTTAATATGGTATCGAACAAGTTAATGCTGTATGTTAACATAAAGGTACGTCAAATTGACAAGATAATGTGGTTGGTAAGTAAGGCAGAATAGCAAACGGACAAAATAACATAGCTTTAAACAAGTTAATACTGTATGCAAACATGATGGCATATCACTTTTGACACTTATGTAAACAAAATGATATGTCCTTTTGACAAGATAAAATGGTCAGTAGACAAGAGAGTATAGCAAACGGACAAAATAACACAGCTTTAAACAAGTTAATACTGTATGCAAACATGATTGCATATCCGTTTGACACGATACTATGGTCAATAAACAAGACAGTATAGCAAACAGACAAAAAGAACACAACTTTTAACAAGTTACTCCTGTACGTCAACATAATGACATGCCCGTTCGACAAGATATTATGGCCAGTTAGACAGTATGGCAAATAGACAAAATAACACAGCTTTTAACAAGTTAATACTGTATGTAAACATAATGGCATATCCGTTTACAAGATAATATGGTCAGTAGATAAGAAATTCCTGATAGATCTAATACTAACAGATATTTCCGGAAAAAGCAATGCATATATAAGCACTGCTTTAAGTTAAAAGTTTGAAAAAGTAGTTGAATTTATAACCACAACATATATTAATAGTTCATGAATAAACGATATATTTTGAGTGGTGCTCCTGTATATCATGATATTCTCATTTTAATACTTCTATTGTGAAATCGTTTTCTTAACACAGCAATAAAAGCGCATTGGGAAAATAATAAACCAGAAAATATATGCAGAAACATACATATATAATATCCTCTTGTGAACGTAAAAACTATTTAATTGGTAATTAATTAATCAACATTATTTTTCACCCTTGGGCTTATAATGACGTAAAATATGTTAAATAAGTGAAAAAAATCAGGGAATAAACACAAGCAAGAAAACCAGGGAATAAACACAAGCAAGAAAAACAACTGACAAGAAATGGAAAATGACCAAAAATATAGTGGGCACTAACTTCACTCAAAGTAACACTAAAGTGTGGGGGGATTGGGGCAGGAAGAAACACATCAGTAAACAAGACAATATACATAACAAGAAATAGGAAATGGACAAAAACAATTGGTTAAAATTGATAAAAGGTGGAGCATCGCCTTGGAACGGGCAGACCCTTGTAGAAAGGAAACTGGGGAGATTAAAGGCGTTAAGAAAATGCCAATTTCGCACTTACCCTTTGTCGCTAAATATGTCCCCTTCGGGTTTTACATGCCTTTCGCGTAATAAAACCGGAATTGCTGATCTGATTTGTTAACAAAATATGAAAGGCATCAACCAATTTAATACAGTAAATTGATTCAAATGTGATCAGAAACTGTTAGTAGAATTTTGTCTAGCAGGTGCTAAGTCGTGCCCTTAAAAGTAAAGCTCTTTATTCTCTTAATCAGACAGGTTGTTGAGTAAAGTGTTGTAAGTATACCTTATACTGGCCCTATCTATATGTTAAACTTTATATAAGTTGGTACTTTGTCCGTATTGTTAGAGTCATTTTCAATGAGGAGTTATCATATTTTCACTGTCTTGTCTAACTGATAAAATGATAGAAGGTTGGCATGCCATAAACGCGTTTAAACTCCCAGTTACCTTTATATAGATTTCTAACCGTTCCAAGGCGGTGTCCCTGTTTTCAACTTTTTTCCGTTTCGTACTTTATGTTACATTTATTGTGTTTTTTTTCTTGCTGGTGTTTCTTTCCTCTACCCCATTGATCACTTGCATTTAATTTTACTAAGAGTGAGGTAAGGTGCCACTAACCTTTTTACTGCCAGTTCCAAGGCGGTGTCCTTCTTTTTTGACTTGCGTTTTATGCGTAATGCACATTATCGTTTTGATGATCATGTCACTTCCCTTTGCTTCCCCGTTTCATGCCCCCTTATTAATCAGATTTTAGTATACGGTAAATATTTATTATGACGTCTTACACATAGCAATATCATTTTGTAATTGCAAATATGGCAGATTGAGATATAAATCATTTCATTTCTAAACAGTTACACTTATTAGGAGTGTACCAAACAACTCAAGTATACCAACCATTTTCGTCATAACTCCGACAGTTGCGAGGCTTGAACAAAAGGCAGATCTTACTAGGCTTTCAAACACTCTCCGCTTGGTATCAAACTTACACTGGATTATAATTGAGGACTCCAAAATACATACATCGCTTGTCACAAACTTTTTGATCTCTTGTAGTATTTCATATACTCATTTAAACAATTTAACACCAAAGACAAGAGGGCAAAATGAAACAGGACATCGTGGAGTTATTCAGAGAAATGCTGGCCTAGACTGGATTAGAGAACAGCAGTTTAAGTCTGGCGTTGTATATTTCGCCGATGATGACAATACATATGATATAAGAGTGTTTGAAGAGGTATTATTCTTTTTTATTTTGGAATTGCAGACACGTACCTGAATAATTAAGATGCCTGAAAATAAGATCAGCTATAATTGCATTCCTGGAAAATAATAAAAGGTCACTATATACTGCTGAATAACCATTACGAGTAGGATTGAACTTACGTAACGATTACATGTAGATGCATATATATATGTTATATATACCGAGCTGCAATAGCCTAATAGATTAGGCACCGGCAACGGAAACGAAAGGTCGAAACTTTTTACTGAAGAGTAACCGGTTCGTGAGCTAGTTAAATAATGGTTACCGATTGCCTACATGCCTGGTACCTGGCATTAAAATAGGAATCGTGAAGTAATGTTGTTCAATGTATATAGATGTCTCATGAGCCAACTTGGCTGGCCGACACTATAATTAACAATATAATATAACAATAAAAAAACTCTATAATTTACTTTTATTTTATACGATTCCATAGTTTATGTTTTTGTTAAATCTGAATTTTGTATCATCACAGAAGCGTTGTTTGAGACTTGTAATGGCTGTAAATTGTCTCTACCGTACACTCAGTTAGGGTTGTTATGGTTCATATACCACGACAATTACGTTATGCGAGTATGTGTGCATTTCGGTTTGTTTCAATACTCTCGCTTTCATAGCTTTGGGCAATGTAGAATCGCGCTGCTTTTTAATCTTGTCTTTTGACCGTTTCTATTATATACAGGCTCCATAGCCAAAGCTCTTCTCTCTAAATATTTCATTTTTATTTATTTCTGCTTATTGTTTTTTTTTTTCGTGTAGGGCAAGCCCATAATTCCAATTAGGACCGTACGCCGCTTTTTATGAAATTGCAAAAGGTTCCGCGTATACTGTCGTATAAACACACATTCGGATGTCACTGTAATGCTTTAGTACTTCTATGAGTAAATGTTGCGTTTTGAGGGTGAACATGTATGCCTACTACCGTTCATGAG
Organism: Mercenaria mercenaria; assembly: GCF_021730395.1. Classification (NCBI taxonomy): domain Eukaryota; kingdom Metazoa; phylum Mollusca; class Bivalvia; order Venerida; family Veneridae; genus Mercenaria; species Mercenaria mercenaria. The sequence continues at coordinate 42,897 of NW_026460241.1, read as the reverse complement.
CAGGTTCAATCAAACCGAGCCTGCATCATTTTCATGTTTGTTGTGTTGAGTGACTTCTTTTCCGTTTATCTAGTGTATAAGGTTGTATATACTTCCATATACTTGCATGCTTACAGCGTGTATCTTTTTTAACAGATGCGGTACACAAAACGTGTAAGTATATGGCCTGTAGGGTTGGTCGGTGGTCTCATGTATGAAACTCCTTTTGTAAAAGATGGAAAGGTATTTCATGTTTCTGTTTTGATGTTTAATTATATACACTATAAGTACGAACATATCTTACTTAAAGACGTAACTCTTGCCTTTTTGAAGGGATCAAAGAATGTTAATGTAATGAAAATTTAACACCTTTGTTTATGCTTTGAATGTTATGTACTATTTCAAATAACTAGACAATATTACTACATCTCTATGTGGAAATGTAAGAATGTATAGGGTCTTGCAATTACAATTTAACATTTTCTGTTTGCAACCGTTATATTTTTGTATCATAGGTATCTGGATTTTGGTCTGTCCCCAAAGGGAGGACTTTTGCCACTGATATGGCGGGTTTTGCTGTAAATGTAAATTTACTAAATGACAAACCGTCCGTAAAATTCCGCGAGAGTGTTCAAGCCGGATTTCTCGAGGATGACTTACTAAAACAATTAGGAATATCATTAAATGATCTCGAACCTAAAGCTGATGAATGTAGCAAGGTTAGTGGTTTACACATTATTCTTTTTCAGTACCTTTCGCAATATCGTTTTCTCTTACAAAAGTGTACTGTATACATGTAGTTTCAAATCACTTGCCTCTCATCGATGCGGGTTCGAGTCTGACTTGGGGCGTTGAATTCTTCATGCGAGGAAGCAATCAAACTGGCTTACGGAAGGTCTGTGGTTCTACCCAGGTGTCCGCTCGTGTTGAGCTAATAATGTACGGAGGGGTGCCTGGGGTCTTCCTCCATCGTCAAAGCAGGAAAACCGCCACATTACCAATAATTGTGTCGATGCGACGTTACATCCAACAAAATAAATAAATGAATACTTCATAGTTTTCATAGTCTTATCAAGTTAACATTTTACATTAGAACAGGTGAATTAGCTTTGCATGTATATTAAACAAGACATCATTTATTTTTTAGGTCCTAGTATGGCATACTAAGACGCAGCAAACAAACCTGTTTTACGAAGAAACTATGTCGAGTCGACTTAGATATGAGTTATATAAGTCAAACAAAGTTATTGAGGTTTAAAATATTGCCTATTAGACCAATCCAAATGTAATTCGGTTACTTATGTTATCAAATAAGATGTACATAGTAACTAAAGCACTGCCTATGACTTTTTATTTATACTCAAAGAATAAACTGAGAAACTAGATATTATTGTTAGAACGACTATATATACGAGTTTGTCATTATTTTATCTTAAGTATAGCAGGATACAAATTTATCCTTTAGGCTCAATTTGTGAACGTATATTTGCACTTGAATACTTTGAAGTTTGGTCAAGTTGTATAGAATACATATGTTTATAGCACTGAATGCTATATCAATGCAAAATACAAAAACATCACGTATTGCATTTAGCTATTTTTAACTACTGAGAAAAGTCTAAAAAAGATAACACTAAATCAAAGAATCTAACTATCCATGCAGCACTCCACATTGTAAATATATACATACATGACGGCTGATTACATATACATATTAACACAAACGATTATGATATATATATAATAATTGTAAAACTGAAACTGAAACATTCAGAGAGACATATATCAGAGTACCGCCTTGGAACGGACTGGAGAGTTTAAAGTATTGTCTAGAACAAAACCTTACTCTTTAACCCCTACCATATTCAAATATAATTAAAATTATTCCCCGCAAAGCGAATCTCTGACAATTAACACACTATTTGTGAGCAAATGACTTTTAGGAAAAGTAATTTTGAAGTAGACGATTTTTCGCTTATGTTAACAAAGTTTTCAATTATAAAACTATTAAAAATTACAATATCTTCTAAAATAATTTACATCTTATTGACCGAAACTGCTCATCATCATTTAAAAATATATTTTATGTTTAATGGTTGATGGGTTTTCCACATTAAACATGACTTTTTAAAAATAGAATGGAAGTTATTTTTGTTACTTTCAAACATTAAATAAATTGCAACAAATCTAATAAAATTTAGTTGATGTTTTAAGATATATCATATCCATTTTTTTACTTGAAAATATGGCCAACTGCTAAACATTTTCTTTGTAAATTACAGACTAAGTAATGTAAAAGTAAACGTTCAAAATATGCCATGCTACTGAAAGACGTCACTGTTCTTTTTATCAACTGGTTTTGTTAGTAGATAAACCATTTAATTGTAAAAGCTAACAAGGACAAATGTCCAGTAGGAAAAGCAACTTTCAAAGAATGCATCGTCCAATACAGCACTCCAGTGGAAATAGAGGAACATGTAAATGCATACAGGTACAACGTAACTAAGCACATGTTTGCTTAAACACAAACAAATGCAATAATTATAACATGACAGTAACACACATACATAAAAGTACATAAAGCAGGAACGTAACATGGCTCATTTAATAGTACATCACGTTATATAGATGATATACTTAATATGGATAATCCGATTTTATCTCAGTTGGTGGATAATATTTATCCCCGGCAGCTGCAGTTAAATATATCTAACAACTCGGATACTACTGCTTCATTTCTAGATTTACATCTCTCTATTTACGAGATTTTATACATACAAAAATTTATGACAAGTGGATGAATTCAATTTTAGTATTGTAAATTTTCCACATTTGGATGGGGATATATCCCAGACTACATCTTATGGGATATATATTTCTCAGTTAATTCTATTTGCAAGAGAGTGTAGTCATGTTGAGGATTTCAATGAACGTAACCAATATATTACAAATAAGAAGGATATAAGCAACACAGTACTGTGGTGTTTAAAGTCGTTTACCGGAACTAAACCTTACTCCTTTACCACCATCGTGTTCCTATTTTATATGACAGTGCAAATAAGATTTACTACTCCTAGATACATTACAGCTACAACAGAATCACATTATACCACTTACATATGTTTAAATATTCTTCAAAAGGATCTTTTCACAGATTTTATTGTTATTAAAGATATTAAATCAGCACCCATGGAACCCATGATAAATATATGTAGTAAATGACTTTCCAGAAGCTCTAAGTTCAACAGCTGTCTAGAAACATTCGGTATGGAAAATCATGTTCGAGGACCAACACATGTTTCAGGACATACTTTGAATGTTCTTATCACAAGAGACACTGAAAATATTGTATCAAATATAGAAGTTACTGACCCAGGACTCTCTGATTCTGATGGGAAGATATCACGCGACCATTTCGTTTTGGTATTTCATATTCAAGCAGAAAAACCTGCTCCAATAAAGAAAACTGTGACCTTCCGAAAGTTGAGATCCATTGACATTGAATCATTTAAAAACGAAATAAAATCTTTAGAGATTCTTGACAAGAACACGTTAATTTCTGATGTTGACGAGCACGTGGAATCATTAAACAACAGTTTGATATCACTCGTTGACCAGCACGCCCCTTGGCAAATGGAGAAAAACAAATCTGACAGTGGATCGTGGGATATACAGAAATCACTGTGCTTCTGTGAATAAATTGCTGAAACAAACACGTGTAAATTTGCTATTCTGAAAAAAATAGAGACCTGCGGACGAGATCAGAAAGCTTTATTCAAAGTGACAAAGAATCTTCTTGGTAGAGCCGAGGAGGTCGTGCTGCCAACATCTTCTTCTTCCAAAGAACTAGCGCAAACTTTCAGCGATATCTTCATCGATAAAATTGAAGGAATTAGAAATAAAATTAGGTCAGAAACAGACTTACAAACCAGTGTTACCACCGAGGAAATTTCAAACACGCAAATAGATAAACTTGTTGAATTCACTCCAGTCTCACAGGATGAAGTGAAAAAAGTTATTTCAAAATCTGCAATTAAATTGTGTGAGCTAGATCCACTTCCAACATGGCTTTTGAAGGAATGCTTAGAAGACCTGCTACCATCTCTCACTAAAATAATCAATAATCAAGAAAGCATATGTACCGAAATCCTTCAAAAGCTCGTTGATCAGACCACTCATCAAAAAGTCAGATCTAGACGCAAATGTTCTGAAGAACTACAGACCTGTATCTAATTTACCGTACGTGTCTAAAATACTTGAAAAGGTAGTCGATGCTCGTTTGGAAAGCCACTTGTCTTTGAACAGTCTCCACTAAGAACACCAGTCTGCATACAGAAAATTTCACTCCACTGAGACTGCATTACTGAAAGTTCAAAATGACATTCTCAACTCCCTTGACCAAAATGATGTTACAATGTTAGTGATGCTTGACCTTTCGGCTGCTTTCGATACCATCGGCCACAAGACACTATTCCACCGCCTCCACGACCACTTTGGTATCACAGGGAAACCACTTGAATGGATAACTTCATATCTGAGCGACCGCTACCAAACAGTGACCATAGATAGTGAATTGTCAAAACCAGTGCAAATGACATACAGTGTACCACAGGGGTCCGTTCTCGGACCAAAATTATTCACAATGTACACTAAACCAGTTGGTACAATATGCAAGAAACTTGGACTAAATCATCATTTTTACGCCGACGATGGGCAGCTTAATTTATCTTTCAAACCAACAAATCCGGTCTCTGAAAAGGATGCTTTACGCTGTGTTGAAAACTGTCTCGTAGAAATCGTATCTTGGATGAACAGCAACATGTTGAAAATCAGTGCCGATAAAACTGAAGTCATTGTATTTACCTCTCAAAGAAACGAAAAACATATTGAATCGGTTACTGTGAAAATTGGAGGAGAGAACATTAAACCATCTAAATGTGTAAGGAATCTTGGTGCTTTTCTAGACTCCAAAATGAGCATGGAAAAACATATTAACTCAGTTTGTAGATCAGGGTACGGACAGCTACGTCAAATAGGCCACATCAGGAAATATCTAAATACAGATGCTATAAAATCTCTAGTAAATTCACTCGTCACTTCACGCCTTGATTATTGCAATGCGCTCTTGTATGGTGTTCCGAAGGTCTTGCTGAATAGACTTCAAAGTCTTCGGAACACTGCAGCTCGAATTATAACGAGAATATCGCGTTATGATCACATTACGCCGGTATTAAAAGAACTGCATTGGATACCAGTTACTCATAGAGTGGACTTTAAGATTCTAGTTCACACGTACAAAGCATTGCATGACCAATCACCGATCTATGTTAAAAATTTGCTGGAACTCTTTCAGCCAGCAAGAAATTTGAGATCCAAGAACAACTCAAAACAACTAGTTGTTCCAAAAAGCAAAACTGTGAGGTATGGTGGTCGTAGTTTTTCATCAGCTTCACCGAAGTTATGTACTGCTCTTCCGGCTACCATTAGAGACGCTAAAAGCTTGGATGCTTTCAAACGATCATTGGAAACACATTTTTTCTTCAAGGTCTTTTGAAACTCACTTTGCACTGAAAAACAAGCTTTGCAATGGAAATTATTGCCTATTGTTTATTGTTCTTAAAAATATCTAGTACAATTAAAATGTAGAGTAAAACCTGATTCAGGCTAAATACCTTTTATTGTTGATATATTTTTTTTGTGTTGTATTGTATGTCCATATCATTCTGTGATATGTAGTTTGTACAGCGCTTTTGAACGTTTATTTTATAGATAAAAAGAGCGCTTTAAAAATCTGGTAAATAATAATAATAATGTCAAAGTAGGACAGGGTACCATAACCTAATGAGTATGCATCTTGATAGTAAATTAATAGCTATTTTTCATACAGTTCCAACCAATCCCTCTAACTGTCTCGTCATCAATTAAAGATACTAGAGAAGTGACCGGCAGGACAATGGCTCAACACTAACATAGCTTCGTGCCTCAGATCAATACGGTCATAGCCCATACCAATAACATTTTTGATAATCAAAATGAATATTATAAAGATGGTTATGCCTTGAAATATAATGAAGTTTGTAAGTCGCACTAGATCTTGTAGGAGAGTACTTATTTAATAACTGACTCAGAATTTCGGTGGTAAAATTTTGTTCATGATATCGGTAGCCCAGATGAAGAAGCTGTTTAAGGATGTACGAGCGTTGTTTTTTTTCAGGATATCCTCCATTTTGAAAAATGCTTCTTCAAATATTGCATTCTAACAGAGGTTTTGCCAAATAATAATGCTAAATAATTAAAATATGGCTACTACTAGTACCATTTTTTAGTCTTATAGTAGTAGTAGTAGTAGTAGTAGTAGCAATAGTAGTAGTAGAAAAAGAAGTAGAAGCAGAAGCAGTAGTAGTAGTAATAGTAGAAGTAGTATCTTCTGAACAAAGACGATCAACCTGAATGTGAACCATGTCAAATTACAGTCGATTCGTACCGAAATATGGAAAATCCTTTCATTCAAAATAATCTTCTCAGGGTTAATGCACTTTCTTTTGAAAAGTCTATCATATTTTGTTGGATTCTAAGTTATGATGGCATTCATGGAAACGAAGATGCTGATACTGCAGCAAAAAAATCTCTTTCATTACCACAATAAAAATTGAAATTACCATATACTGTTTTCAAACAAATATAATGACAATGACAATGACAAAGTTTTTTTCGCTTTAAGGCCTCCGGCCCATGCAAAATATATGTACATTTACAAATATGTATACAAGGTATAACATGTGTAAATTCAATCAAATAGACATAGTACATTTATAACAGGCAATATGTTTCAAGTACTGGTTAACAATATGTGGTTATAACTCCTGCATACAAAGTTTTCTTTTTTGAAAGGCATGGTATAAGAATACAGGAACTGACTTGATCAATTCTACAGTTTTAGATGACATAAGCATATTAAATTTGTTAACATTTGGTTGGAGATAATACTTTTCTGATAAATATGAAACACGTAGATCTGAGTTACAAGTACATTTCAACAAAAAGTGGTATTCATCTTCAATAATATTAGTATCACATAGTTTACATAGTCTATTTTGTCTTGGAATATTTGCATGCCTTCCTTTTTTAATTTCAAGATCATGACTACCTATTCTAATTGCGTGTTATTATAAGACCATTTTTCATTTCTGGCTAAAATTCCATCATTTTTGAAAACAACAATTTTTGTTATATTTTCATTTACCTTTAACATATATTCATTACAGAACAACATATATTCATTACAGAACCCTGGTCTACATCTAACACATGACTTAACTGTACCGTACATACTGTGAAATGCACTGAATAATTTACCCTTTTAACCATTTTCCTTCAGTATATTCCACAATAATTGTCTATTTGTAGTATCGAAACATTTTTGAAAATCTAAAAATGCGACGTATAATTTACGTCTTTTCATTCCAAGAATACGATCAACAGTTGATTTAAGGATAAATGCATTATCAATGGTAGAGTAATCAGCTTTAGTATAAATAAAACATTTTAGCACAATGGCAATCCTCATGGAACAATGCTTCGTTCAATAACCTTCGTGATATAAAACCTACTCTAGAAAATGCTCAGGGTTACATTGTTGTTTCCGTAATTGGCAACATTCGACACACTGAGTTTTTGATTTGGAAAATTTAAAACTATATAATTTCCGTTGCCCAAGTTTAAACTTTATACAAACACTGCTGTAATGGCGTTCAATTGTACGCCTATTTTTCAAATGGTAACGTATCAAAACAATCATCGACATATATTGAACAATCTTTCTTAGTAACAATTATTTCAAAATGATATCAGTTGCATGCTTAAAAGTATAATAGATAAATTAGAACACCTTATTCTTGCTCAAAAGAATCAGAAAGGGTAGAACCAACACGTACTTTGAAATTGCGATCAGACAAATATTGAGATATAAATATTGGAAGCTGACCTTTTAAACCTAAGTGGTCGAGGTCATTAAATATACAACCATATTTTGCAGTAGCACATAATGATCAATTGTATTATAAGACAGATAAGATCTTTAAGATGAAGTTTAAATTTAGGAGGTATACCAACCGATCAGAAAGTAATTGGTCAGTGCAATGTAACGTTTAATGTAACCGACTAAACATTAGTATTTAGAACACTTTGTCTGTGTGGACATGCATTATTAATAATAATAGATGTCTCACCAGGAGGTCTTTCAGTATAAGGAATAAGTTATGCATTAAGTATTTTCTATTATTTTTTAATATTTTGTCGGCTTCTTGTAAAAATGTTTCACTAAGGCACATTAGCGTAAGATTGTATTTTGTAAGATGAGACTATTATTATGATTAGCTTTAAGTCCATGTCAATTCTACTGAATAATTTTACTTTACATTTAATGATTTATTTTTAAAATTGTAAACAAATTTGGTCGACTTGAAATTTGCACAGTACATTAGTGCTTGCCTTTGGCTTTGAGGACGGCGTATTGAGTACTTTGAGAACATTTTATACAACAACTGGTGGAGTTGGTTCAGTAGCTGCCTTTTGCACAAGTTGTGTCTGCGAAGGTTTTGCTGCAACGTTTGATTTTGCTTTAGTATGTCTGGATCAGGCACATAATCAGTTTGCGTAGACGCATCAATACACTTGACAATGTTGTGTAAGTTGTGTTATATTTTGTAATTAACGAATAGTATGAGTAATGAAGATATAAATTTAGCATTGGCAACTTGTCTAGCGTCTGGAAATCCGGTGCCTTTGACATTGATTTTTTTTTCGATCTTCCATGTCTTGCAGTCTCGAGACTTATCTGAATGTGGTTCGCTGCAATTCACACGACGCAATGGATAACTGCAGGTATCATGTTTAATGGAATGGCCATTTTGGTATATAAGTAGTGACTTTCGTATGCATATAGCCAACGTTCATGAAGGAAGGAAGAAAGAGAATGCCCTATGTAAGAAGTAAAGTGTTTGTGTGGTTTTCTTTGTCCAATCGTCTGATATAGTCCTTATTTGGATCTCATTTCAAATTATGCACATGCACTGCTCTGTTCGTTAACTATCTTAAGTAATGTGATTAGAAAAAAATAGGTTGTATGTTTGTGTGTTTGTAGGTCTATCAAAATTGTCAACACTGTTCTTTTGAAACTGATTTTTGGATTCAAATAAAATTTTGTAGGAATGTTCATTGCTAATTCTTTTTTCTTTTCAAATCATTTCCATTTTCGGATTGAACTGCATGTTTGTGAAGTTATTGCCACTTTGAAATAAAAAAGTCGAAAACCACAGGTCGCCCAACACGATATAAACGAAAATGTTGCAGGCTCGGTTTGATTGAGTCTGTTGTGTACATGCCCTCTAGCCCCGGGTTGAGCAGAACTCAACATTTACACGTGTTATAAGTACTAGAATATGATTTAGAGACATCCGCAGGTGTATTCATACATCGATACACATGGAACCTTCAATAATGCACAGTGTGCAATTCCATGAAAAGCGACCTATTTTCCCCAGATAACATAATGTGCTGTGTTCCTTTGTTTGTTCGTTTTGTCCTCTTGTGTAGGCTTTGTGTGTATGCGCGTGTTTGTGTATGTGTTCCTTTGTTCGTTTTGTCCTCGTGTGTTGGCTTTGTGTGTGTGCACGTGTATGTGTGTGTGTCTGTGGTGTGCACGTCTGCGTGCTGTAGGTTTCGTTTTGGAGAGGCTGCGATTTTGGTACGTGGCATTCCCTGTTTGATATTTGTCTTTGTTCTTTTTTTTTTGCCTTAAACGAGAAGAGGGGATCTGTATTTATTGAGCCTCCCTATCAAAGAAACTGCCCAGAGACAAAATTAAAAAGTAGGCAACATATCAAAAGTGGGGATTTAACAATACCCAAAGGTTTTGAAAAGGGAGTACTGGAACCACCCAAGCCGAAATGTACAAGCTGAAAAATAAAACAGTACACTAACAGAGGATTAATGTCGTGCTGAACGATTTGAAGAGATCGAAATATAACAGCTTTGACTGAAGGTACGGGGAGACATTTACAGCCGCCACACAGCACAAACAACGATGCTGTGATAATAATATGAAAAAGTGGAAAACCACAGGTCGTCTAACACGACATAAACGAAAATGTTGCAGGCGCAGTTTGACTGAGCCTATTCAAGGACGGTAGCAGAAATGCAAGCTCCCGTCCACGCTCTGTAGCACCGGATTGAGCAGAACTCAGCATTTACACATGTTATTAAAGTCAGTTTTGGTTAAAAATTTGTCAATTTTTATGACTAAAAGAACACGTCATATACTACTTCTGTATCTGTTGTAAGATGGCTGGATATTTGTAGTATATGAAACATTTCATATATGTTACGTCATCTTGAACATACAAAGCAACTGGTTATGTTTTTGCTTTATATTGCCCTTCCGTTAAAATGAACTTGTTTTGGGAGATATGTGCTTCTACTGTAATGCAATATCTAGTTTTCTTTGGGTCTTTATTAAAAAAAAAATGTTTATGTTTAACCATATTGGAATGGCAAATCCATATATCTTAAGGATAACATGACGGACAATCTAAATCTATCGCAATTTTGAATCGTCATATGAAACTTTTAATGCAGTTATACTACATAAATGCTGGTTATGCTATACCAATACAGAGGGTTTTTTTTTATTGTTTAACATCCTTTATGAAGTTCTACGTTCAATATACATGCCTCACACAAAAACGTCAAAACAATGTCAAAATTCTACAAATTTCAAAAACACAGACTAGGGCGGCAACTAACACATCGTGGCGCAAACTGTTGATATTTGAGCAAAAAAACTGTATTTTTATTGTGCAATTTCACAAAAAAACATGATATAAAATTAGTTGTCTCGTTGCGAGGTAATATTTAAGTATAAAATTCTCCACTAAATAAACTGTTTAAAACAAGCTATTTAATAACAAAATTATCTTGTAACGTACGAAGTCATCTGTTATAACATTTGATGTGGCAAATTTGTATTTAATTTGTGATAAATCATTTGAGTGTCAGCAACAATTTACATGTTGTAAACAGGATGATTTCGTGGACAAGAAAAAAAATTCGCTACAGTTTCTTTGTGTCCATAGTTGTTATGAGCTTGTTAATTGTGAATAAACTAGATTATCACGAATCAAACCGACATTCAATATTACACAGGAAACAAGTATTGCTCAGTGATTATAATCCATTAAATGAATTTATGATACATGCGCAATATGAATCACATTTCCGTTTCAATATAAGCAGATCTAGATTAATAGATGTTCCAATGCTAACACACGAAATAAATGGAATAAATACTACGAAAACGATCATCTTATTGTTTATAAATAAGCCAAAATGGATTGGTTTGAAAGGCTTAAATGCATTTTTAAGAACCGAATGTCCGTTTTCAAACTGTGTTATGGTGGAAAAAACGAACAATCTTTCTAAAATGGATGCAATAGTTTTCGGAACGAGAAATGCTTTAGGACACAACTTAAGAAATGTATTAAGTGATCGTCCAAAAGATCAAGTCTGGATATTTTTTAGAATGGAACCTCCAGAAAATGTGAGGCAATCCTGGTACAGTGATCCTATATCGTGGAATACAATGAATTGGTCATGGGGTTATAGGACTGATTCCGATATATTCAGGCCTGTCCAAATATTTCGAAAACGTTCTATAATAAATATTCGTGATTATGAAGACATATTTAAAAGGAAGACTAAAATGGCTGCCTGGGTTGTTAGTAATTGTAAAACAAAAAGCTTACGTGAGCTCTACGTCTCAAAACTTGTTGACGCTGGAATACAGGTCGATATATTTGGTCGTTGCTCTGAGAATAAGAGTTATGTTACAAAAGAAAGCGTGACAGAGGTGATAAACAAACACTATCTGTTTTATCTTTCATTTGAAAACAACTTTTGTAAAGATTACGTGACTGAAAAATTTTACACGTATTACAACTTAGATGTTGTTTTGGTCGTACGAGGTGGCTTAAATTATTCCGAACATTTTGATAAATCTGCATTTATAGATGCGTCTGACTTCCAAAGCGTTGAAGATTTAGCGCATTATATGAAACATGTGAGCAAAAATTTAAAAGAATACATAAAATTTTTTCGAAACAGAGACAGATATATAACTATCGGATCTACGAGTTACAGTTTAAAATTATCTGGATGTAAACTGTGTGAAAAGCTAAATGCAAGGGATCAGTTCCGAAAAGTATATGAAAATATTGAAGCCTATATACACAACGGCACATGCTTCAATCCAAAATTTGTTTAAACAAAAATATCCGGAAAACTTAGACAATTGTCAATCACCATTTTTAAATATTATTTTTTAATTATGACAATAAGACTTAATTGTTTTCGAATAACTGCTGACAACATTTTTACATCTTGTGATTAAAGAATGAAATTCATCTTTGGAATTTGGAGAAGATTAATATTATGGTAAACTATTACTGGTAGACAATGTGATAAGATATTGCTTTTAGTGGCATATCTACGTTTATTAAGCTGTCAATCTCGCACTCTTTAATGAGACAAACCATTACCATAAAGCAAAAAATGTGTTTTCAAACAGAAATCAGTTTGGAAATAGTTAAGTAACTTCTTGCACTTTCACTTACCGGAATTGAACGCTCGCATATATATTTCGTCATAATAAAGGTATATGATAAGTGAAAATTACACTAGTAAACCTTGAATTTGCATTTTGTTTTAAGTATATGTTAAAAATAAGTTAAATGTGTCTTGTTGAAATATTGTTTTCATTTGTACAGAGATCGCACCTAAATTTTTAAATTTAACTATAGTTTAGAGTTTATAGTTAATATTCTAAAATAAAGTATTACACCAAATTGATGTGATCGTACTTAGCATATTGCTTAAGATTATGTTCTGTTAATACTAGCCATTATGTGGAACCAGTAGTGATTTGCCATTACACTCAGATCAATCTAAACAATGAAATAATAGCACTATGTAACAATAATTTAAATGTATTGATCTCCCCAAATTAAAATAATTATCTCAGAAAAACAACATTAAGCATTTGTAAGTGAAAACGTAAATTTCATAACTGAAATTCACACGGTGTATATTCTGTTCTCATTTTAATTGTTACCCAACATAAAGGCTCAACTGTAAATAATATAAATATTTATTCGACGATTGCTTGAATATTCTCACATGCTATCAGTGTACTTACATTATACGTCAATACTTGTGGCAGACAATAAATTGGGCAAACGAAACGACCACTTAAACCCAGATCTCAAGAAAATGGTCTAATGAATTATCAACACAAACCGGTCGACAGGCACTGAGGAAAACAATAAATATATAGATACTTAAAACTTAAAAGACTCTGTACAAGATGGAAGTTTATTAATCACGTGAAACAAACGATTTAACATGCCTTTCCAACAGTATTTAATTACACAAACTGCAAACTTGTTCCGCCCATCGGCCATCAGTGTACACCTGACTTACTATTGGAATGACGCGATGTCTATACAAACGGATGTTATATTGACGATGCTTGTTTCATAAGGGAGTTATTAATAATCATTGCTATTTGATTGTTTAAGAAATAATATATATCTCATTTAGTGATTTGTCGCTGAAGAAATCTTTGTCTGGAGTTCAGATGCAAAGGAATTATATCACGAGGGTGCAGTCCGAGAGATATAATAATACGCATCTGAACAACAAACAATGATTCTATCAAAGAGCAAATCATTAAATGAGATATCTTATTTCGATTATAAGTTATAACACGTTACCAAGGTTTTTAAAGTACATCCTTGACGACACTCATGAAATATTTACCCGTTTTCAATTGGTTTCTTTTCCAGCGCACCGCTATGCCATTTCACGCTCTGACATAATAATTGTGGCGTCAGAAAAATGAATTGTTGTATGATATGTCACTGTTTTCAGCCTTCTTTGTTTAATGGAAAATTATTCGGATGGTGTTAGATTTAGCATCTAACTGTTACTGTAGTACGAGGGGTGTTCCAATAACAATGTCATTTGTGCATTATTTCGTGAATATCGTGCGCTATGTACTCTAAACCACAACGGGCCGATAGAATAATCACAGAAGCATTACACAGGTGAAAATCTCGCTCACAATTTCACTAACATTGATACAGTGTACATTGCTTTATAGCGTATTCATTACACTATACATGAAATGACTGGTAGAAGAGCTACAAAAGTGCTTGAAATTAGGGCCTATATAAAAGGTCGGTCGTTACTGGGCATGAAGCGACATTTATGGGGAGGGTCAAATATCTCACAGATCTATTTGTAGGTGGGTTGCCAAATTTAAAACCGGTCAGCAGCAAGTCAAAGATGCTGCTCGTCCAGGTCGTCCTGCAACAACAACGACGAAAAGCAACATGCAAAAAATCAGTAATATGTTGAAAAAAAAGATGCCCGATATACCGTGAGGGATTTAGCACTGTTGACGAACATTTCTTTAGCACGAGTTCATGGTATTTTAAAGAAACATCTTCAGCTCAGGAAACTAAATGCAAGATGGATACCCCATTTGCTAACAGACGAACAGAAGAGAACCCGTGTTGCAAATGCTAAAAAGCTTCCCAAAATATATCCCGAATATAACATAAAAGCTTTCGACAACCTCGTTACTGGTGATGAGACATGGGTATACTATTTTGAGCCAAAGCGGAAATGTTCAAACAGAATTTGGGCCACTAAAAATGCAAAACGTCCAAGTATTGCCAAGCGACAGCGCACGGTAAAGAAAGTTTTGTATGTCATTTTCTTTGATAATAAGGGACCGGTAATGCAAATCCCGGTACCAAAAGGCAGAACGGTAACAGCAAAGTTCTACAAAAATGTTGTTCTGAAAAAATTAAAGTCCTGCTACAAACGCCGCCGCCCAAGCACAGGACTCAAGTACGTCCGGCTTTTGCATGATAATGCCCCCGCTCATAAGGCTAGACTTGTGACCGAGATTTTGGCATTAGAAAAGGTTATTGTGTTCCGCATCCTCCATTTTCACCAGACCTGGCCCCTTGTGACTTTTTCTTCTTTCCAAAACACAAATTCCAACTGTCTGGAAAGAGATACAAGTCGCGAAATGCCCTTGGGTCTGCAGTTTATCAGTACCTAATGGGCGTTCCCATTAAAGAGTATAAACTGTTCTTTCAAAGTTGGATTGAGCGACTCAAATGGTGTATTCAGGCAGATGGAGAGTATTTTGAGGGCCAGAGAAATTTAAAATGACGAAACCACTTGTAGTTTAGCAAAACAAAGGCAAATGACATTATTATTGGAACACCCCTCGTATGTTTAGGTTTGGTTTACAAAAGATAATAGGTAAAGATTGATTTCTCGGAAGCAAAGAGCACTAAAAACAAATCCTCAAACATTTTCTTCCCTTTTCTATCTTTTTTTCATTTTTAAAATGTGAACTGTGAAAGTATGGATCTATATAACTGCAAACATCTATATGTTTATTATATTATCATTAGGGGAAACTTGTCTAGTTGATGGGTCTCTTGTTTGTTGTGCAGGAATAATTCTTCTTGTTCTTAATTCATCGCCAGTTTCGCCAATAAAGAATTTTCCACATCCGTTGTAGGTGATTACACAAAGTGCATTTTTACATTAAAGACATATTTGCATTTATATAAAAAAGAGAAACTGCCGTTAAAGTTGTAGCACTTGCTTAATTTTATATGTATACATAAATTACAGTTGAGTCTTTTTTTATTTTGTAACGGTAAAATCTCAGCTTTTATTAGGCCTTGATGTAAATCTAGCTTTTGTCAATAGTTTTTTTTTAAGATTTGGTTGTTGCCGTTTTTTTTTTTCTCTTGTAATGTATAAAAATGTACTTTATATATGAATGTTTAAAAATGTCAAAAGTTTAACAATAATATATGTCACAAACTGACATCAAAGTATCTGTAGTATAAAGACAGGTATTACATCATCTTTTTGTATATTTTGAGTTTTTGAGCTAAATGCTAGAATTTTCGCATACAATACCTTTTATGCTTTTCTGCATTTGATAACTTAAAATTCCATGTAAATTTAGATTCGGTTCAGAAATAAGTAAATTAATATTTTTAAACTTTAACAAAGTATGTTTTTATCTCTATAACGAGCCTTAAGGTTTAGCAGTATATCACAAAACAACAGATTTTTTAGTAAATGAACAGCATCTTGACAAACAACTTATCTGTCCAATACATGTTTTACTGTTCTTTCCCACAGAGTTGGATACTTAAAATATTCTTAATGAGTTGCCCCCCTTTAAATAAGAATACCATTTGTAAAGAAATAAATGTAAACAATTGTCAAAACCGATTTTTACCTGGTTGTGTAAAGTTTTAACACTCGCACGATGTTGCAAATGCATCAAAACGAAGACATGTAACAGCTTTCATATAATGGTGAGTTTTTAAAACCGCTGAACTGTTCAGAAATGTGGCCCCTTCATGCAGCAACTTTCCGGAATTCAATACATATATAAGTACATTGACGATGGTTTGGTAGAGTAATATGAATGTTTTATACGCTGTTAAATTTTCATGTAAAACAGTGCATTCTTTCTATGATTTGATGACGTTCGAACTTTTTTCTTCGAAGTATGAGCATGTACCTTAAATTGTCAAATACAAATTTTCGCCGTAATAGTTCGAGTCCATGGCTATGTCGTGACTCCCGTGCAAAATCCAATATTTGGCGGGATATATCCATACAAATTGACTAGACCAGATATGCTTGGCCGGACCACATTACCAACTGATGACACTATGTTATTGTATTCTTTGTAAAAATTTAATTTGCTCGAGCGAGGTAAGAAGTTTATTTGTTAAGATTTTTGCATATTTTTTAATTATTATTTTATTTAGTACATTTTTTGTTCATTCTGAAGAATTTTGTAAATTGTTTACATTTTGGCAAGTTATTACCTAGTTTCGAGATGTCAGGCTAATTTATTAGATCTTTCTGCCTTTTGTAAATTATTTATTTCGAAAAAGGAATCTAAGATGTTTCATTTTTATTAGATTTAAAAGGACGAGATATGATAAGAACCAAAAATGGCCCCCACTAAATATACATGTAAAACAACAAAATGTCATTGGTAATTAATAACATTTTTCCAAATCCACCAAGATATAATGACCATACATCGGTAATTAACCAGAAATGATTGATTATTACATCTATCTAAGACTTTCGCTGAAAAGATATTTGATCATTTTGAATGGGGGTATAGGAAACTTTTTTGCAATATATTCTAGTTTATATTGCTGAACCCTATGAGTTGTATGTCGTCACAATACAGAGTGATCCAACTTCTTGAAACAAATTTTGTATTCTTAGACAGAATTATCGTGCAAAACAAGGGAGATAACTCTTTCATGTAAGGACGACCGAAAACGCTTTAAATAAATATATTTTTTTAGTTTGTACATTTACATAGGCTTATTCTCTAACTATTATGTCTATTTCGTTTGAATTTGTATCATGAAAATTTCTAAAACTAAAATCCGAACCTTTCTTTTCATATGCGTTACCATGGCAACATAGAAGCAGTTTTATATTTTTTATTTATAGTAATTTAGCAAGTTATTTCACATACTTGATGAAATAATAACTTTTAAAAACACTTTTGCTTCTATCTCCTGACATATATTTTTTCATATACGGGATGTTCTTCTTGTTGTGTGAAATTCGTATAAAACAAAACCTTCGTCGGAGGCAAGACTTTGTCTTACAAGTTTCTATTTTTCATATTTTCTGTGATTTTTTTTTGTTTAGATATGTATTGAAATATTTTCATCAAGTAAGTCGAAAATACGACAATGTTCATTTTATTTGAATAAATAATATACGAGTTGAATATTATTAAGTCCTTACCACATAACTAAAACATATACCTGCACCTCGCCGGTGTAATTTCTAAAACTAAAACCTCCGGTCATTATTATATAGAACAGTGACACCCTGGTCATAATATTATGACCGGGGGGGGGGGGGGGGGAAGGGGATATATAATATTTTGACTCCCTCACGCGTAAAATAATGACCCACACATAGAATTGTGACCCATATAGAATAACGACCTCCGAACCAAACCCTAACCCCAATCCATCTAAGGTACACTTACAACATAACTATCCCATACCAATAGGCATCGGAGGAGAATATGGTAATGACACCCGTCCGTGCTTGCATCCGTGCATGCGTCCGTGCAACATTTTTGTGACCGCAACTCCTCATTCATTACTGGACGGAATTGATTCAAACTTTCAGGGATTACTACTACTGATGTTTAGTTCTACAGGAAGAATAAAATTATCTACTGTTTGGGAGCAACATTTTGTGACGCAACTCCTCATTAATTATTCCGTCATTTTAGGATTTAATCGATTCGGACTTTTAGGGATTACAACTATTAATGCTAAGTTGTGTAAGAGGGAACAACACTGCGAAAAATATGTATACGGTCCCGTATATGTCTAATATACGAATATCATATAAAAGGTATCTTTCCTGAAAGTATGATCAAAACCTATGCTTAAGAATACTTTTGGACCTTGACAATCCCTAACTGACATAAACTGTTGAAACGTGTTTATGCTAAGTATGAATAAACGGATCCATGTGAGAAAAACATGAATGTCCAATTAAAGAATTCGGGATTCCCGTATATGGAATGTTCCATATACGGGAAAAATGTTTCCGTATACGCCCGTATATTAGGAGTATACGGAATGCGTACACTCCCGTATACGGACCCATTTTCCGCAGTGAAATCTTGGATTTGCTCAACGCGTTCTGGGGCTATTGCCCCTTTTTCCAAATTGCATCGGTGGGAGATATGGCTGTCATTCGAATGCAGCACTTGCTTTTTCTAAGAAATGTTTCTGGCTTCCCTGGTTTCTTTAAAAACACATTACAACTTTATATATAAATGGTGATGGGTATCGTAACAGAAACGTAGTTAACATATTGTTCAATGGCTTTCTCAATACGTGTTACTTAAAAGCTCTTAAAAAGTGACAAAAATATCACCCAAACTTCCAGGGGAATGACTATATTTCAATATTACACTGAAATTTGATCAAAGTCTTATTGTCATGGGCATCACAGGTCATAAAACGTGGGATTTCCCAACAACCGATTTGCATATTTATGCCTTATTATGATATGATTGTTGAATTGTTTTTACTTAAAAACGTCCGAAAAAAATAACAAAATACCCAAAATCCAAAGAAGGATATCTCTACAAAAATATACTGAAATTTGAATAATTTCTAACGACGAGGAACGTCATAGGTAATAAAACCACTTGGCTACCTCATACCAGTTCGCCTATTTTAGAGGTATATATGAGTAATATATAGGTGACATAATAAAGGTTAAAAACATTGTGCTTTTCTACGTATAAGTTGCTTTTTTAAATCTTGCACTCCAGAAAATAACCTATTTTACCCGCGAGCTATTACGAAATAAGTGCAACATGTAGGATGCAAATACAAAATGATGTTTCTCCTTACATTTTGGACAAAATCACCATTATTATAAGTTCCAGAATGCTTACATCATATTGTACAGAAGGTAAATTAATAATTATTTACATGTATGCTTAACATTATATATTATATTATACGTTATACCTTATATATATATATATATATATATATATATATATATATATATATATATATATATATATCGTAAAATTATACAATGACTTCACACGCTCGCTTAGTTTTTCTTAAATTTTAATATAAAAGTCACAAACTAGTTTCGCCGTGAATGGCTTATCAGTGTGATGAGCCATTCACGGCGAAACTAGTTTGTGACTTTTATATTAAAATTTAAGAAACACTAAGCGAGCGTGTGAAGTCATTGTATAATTTTACGATATTTTGTTCCCGTTCCGGGTTCTTTTTTATTTGTTATATATATATAATGCAATGTCACAAAAATACGAGGCTGTAAAAGGTACTAAATGAAAGGCACGGTTAAGGAATCTTGGAACAATCTTGGAAATATAAAACATAAGTCAATTGAAATACTTGAAGCATGAAACTTTTATAGGTAACAAAAATATTTTGATCTAAAACATGTACTATACAAAAGTCATGTACCTTTTAAAGCAGGAGTTTCGTGATCTATGTTCTAGTATGTTCTACCGTGTACTTTGAAAGTTGCAGGGGTTCCAAGTTTCAAAACTATCCCCCTTCCATTAGGTCATCTGGCAAATGTTTGATACGGCGAACAATCATCCCTTTGGGGAGACCTATCCGCTCTAATAAGCAAGCGCTACCATTGCGCCACCGAGGCTTACGAAAGTGGTAAGAATTTGAAAGAGTGATAGCTGGTTTTTAAGATGCGTTGTTATGCCACCGCAGTTCGAAGAATAAGGTGAACTAAGGTGGCTTGCCAGTCTTCTTTAACGTCGGTCGACGTAATAATGGTCGAAAAGTAAAGATACCGTATTGTCTTGATATTTGGTTTTCATATACAAGGACACCTCTCCACCTCTCCCTCATTTTGTACGATTCAGATCTTTTATATTCCCTTTTTTGTTTAGCAAAGGGGGGTTTCTACAATAAATGACGAATTGAAGTATCTGGAGTAAAAATTGCATATTTCTTTCGCTGGATTAATTTCAAAAACAACATTCGGATGCTCTCGAAAAGGGAAACAATGATATGAGTCAGTGTTGTGTTGTCAATCGGAAATGATGGGCGTTAAATGTTCTTAAAATGCACAACTCTTTTGTCGACGGAAAAATATCAATTTACTAACGACATATGCAGTCTTTTGGCTATGAAAATTGCAAACTAGTTCATGAAATAAAAAGGGGGTTATTTCCGTGAAATATTTCACAAAATGCGATAGAAGCATATATTTGCATCACGTGCATCACTGAAGTAGCCTAAACGTCATCCGACGTAACACAAATTTCAACGTTAGAAAATCTTACTGTAATTGCTATTTGTAAAAATTATTCACCGTAAGACCCCTATTTTCTATTTCATAAATCTATTCATATCCATTTTATTTTAAATTCAATTTACCACCCTCTTTTAGATTGCCGGAATAAAAGATGATAATACACTGTTTGTAAACAAAGCCAAATTATTCTCCAGCCTAAATTTCGGTTCTTTCTATTTCTGATTTGATTTAATATTGTTGTCGTAAATAGTGGGAGTAGAGACGTGATTTTTGGAGTGTAGTTTTGTGAATGTGTGCTTGATGTGTTTGTGTCATTATATTTTGGATTGCTGCATGTGTTGATCCAGAATCAGCATCAGAAACAATCACACATATAAACTTGAAATATTTACTGTTTATAAACACTTTGTGAACTTTCGCTGACCATTGTAGTTTTAAGTCATGGATTTTATTATGTATGACAGCAATTTCTTACACAAAAATTGGACAATCAACAAGGTGTAGACTTAATCCTATTGTGTTATCAAGGTTAAAGGATTTGAGAATATTGAAACAGTACAGAGGAAAAAGAGCTGGTCGCCTGAAGGCACAATCCTTGAACAATAGTAAAAGTGGTTACGGTAAACCAGTGGTTTTCAGAGGTGTAAACTTTAGCAACCTTATATACCCTAAGAAAAATGGAAATAAATTAAATGGACAAAATGAACAGCTTACATGTTTGACGCTAAATTGTCGCTCGGCAGTAAACAAGGATGTTCTTATTGGTCAATTATACGCGAGGAAAGGATAGATTTTGCTCTTCTTACAGAGACTTGGTTTTCGGACGACAAACAACACCAATATGAAACGTCTGATCTCAATCAAAATGGCTACAAACTGAGTGTTACGAACAGGCAAAATAGGGTGGGTGGTGGTGTTGCACTGACATGTAGATCTGCTGCAAACATGCGCAAACTTTCGGCAGGAAATACTCACAGTTTTGAATATGGTGTTTGGCAGTTGATTTTCAAGAACATTACTATGCATGTAGTTGGGATTTACAGACCTCCATCTTTATCCACTTGTTCCCAGTTCGTCACAGACTTCTTTCAATATATGGAGGGAGTACTATCACAGTTCTCAAATGTAATGGTCATGGGTGACTTTAATCTTCACATTCACGATGACACAAATGCAGTAACAGAATTCAATAATTCTTTACACGCCATGGGTTTGCAACAGCATGTAAAATTTAGTACACACACTGTTGGTAACATTCTTGATTTGGTCCTTACGGAAGTCGTGAATGGTGTTGAAGTAGTTTCTTGTGAACAGGGTCCATATATTTCTGATCACTGTGCAGTTAAAATTGTGACAAATGTCAGAAAGGAAAATGTAACCAGTGAGGTGGTGCTTTTTAGAAATTTCAAAGACATGGATACGAACACATTTTCATGTGATCTGAGAAAAATGACCATCGAAAGTGATAATGTTGACTTTTTTGTTGAAGAATTTCAGACAGCAGTAGAAAAGATTATGAACTCACACGCACCATTTATAGAATAAACAATCATCCGTCGCGCTCCAAAGCCCTGGTTCACAGAAAAACTCCTTCACCTTAAAAGAGTGGCTCGC
Organism: Mercenaria mercenaria; assembly: GCF_021730395.1. Classification (NCBI taxonomy): domain Eukaryota; kingdom Metazoa; phylum Mollusca; class Bivalvia; order Venerida; family Veneridae; genus Mercenaria; species Mercenaria mercenaria. Next base: position 20,301 of record NW_026460241.1, on the reverse strand, counting down.
AAATCTGAACGTTTGTGGAAGAAACATAGGCAATCACATCTGCATGAAGCTTTCAAAACAGCACGTAAAAACTACGAAAGAGAACTCAAACATGAGAAAAGATCATCTCTGAGCGAAAAAGTTCTAAATTCAAAAGGTGACTCGAAAAAGCTTTATAGATTTGTGTCTGAGACAACAGGCACTAGGTCTGAGAACCCTATGCCAACTGGACATGACAGCACACTGGCTGAGAAATTTGCAGATTGTTTCATGAATAAAATCGAAAAAATTCGAGAATCGTTGAAACATTTCGAAAATTTTCAACCATGCGAAAAAGATATTCCTTGTTTCGACAGCTTTAAAGATCTGAGCGAGGAAGAAGTTAGAAAACTTATAAACCAACTACAGACAAAATCATGTGAACTTGATATTTTACCAACAAAAGTGCTAAAATCGTACTTAGATGAGCTGTTGCCTGTTATTACCAAATTGGTTAATTTGTCGTTGCGCGACGGCGTCTTTCCAACAAAATGGAAACAGGCAATTGTAAGACCTTTGTTGAAGCAAATGAGACTGGAACTTGAATTCGCAAACTACAGGCCTGTTAGTAACCTATCGTTTCTGTCAAAATTAATTGAAAAAGCAGCTCTGTTCAGGCTAAATGATCATGTGAACAAACACAATCTTCTACCAAAAAACCAATCAGCTTACAGGAAAAACCATTCTTGCCAATCAGCATTGTTACGTCTAGTAAATGATTTACTGGATGCTATGGAGAAGAAAGAAGTTACGGCTCTAATTGCCATCGGTCTCAGTGCCGCATTTGATACTGTAGATCATGACATTCTTGTCGATGTGTTAAACAAGCAGTATGGCGTTCGTGGAACAGCACTGAGCTGGGTTGATTCCTATCTGCGCCCCAGAAGTTGCCGTGTAAGTGCCAATTCAGCCATGTCATTTCCACGCCAATTAAATTGTAGCGTTCCACAAGGGAGCTGCTTAGGACCGTGGCTATATCTGACATACGCGGGGACACTGTTTGATGTTTTTCCGCCGTCGATTTCAGTTTACGGCTTAGCGGATGAACACACTGCAAATAAACGCTTTAAACCATCATCTCCAACAGTAGAATCCCAGGCAATACAAGAACTTGAACAGTGTGCTAAAACAATCAACAACTGGATGAATGAAAATAAGCTCAAAATGAACACTTCCAAAACCGAGTTCATCATGTTTGGTAGTAGGCAACAGCTCTCTAAGTGTTCAACCGACAAAATATGCATTGTAGGTGATGAAGTGAAATCAGTGAGCTTTATTCGATATCTAGGTGCATACCTGGATGAAAACTTGAATCTAAAAGAGCATGTAAAACGAAAGTGTAGAACAGCAATGCTCAACTACTTCAGAATAAAATGTATCCGGAAATATCTTACCAAAGAGGCTACCGAAACCCTTGTGCTGTCATTGGTGATATCCCATTTAGATTATTGTAATGTCATTCTGTATGTTATTGCTCAAAGCGAAGTAAAAAAATACAACGAATTCAGAACATGTGTGCAAAATTGGTCCTAAAACGAAGAAAATATGACAGTTCCAAGCAAGCGCTGTATGATCTTCACTGGCTACCAATCAAAGCCAGAATTAGATTCAAAATGCTCACCTACATGTATAATTGTTCGGTTGGAAACTCTCCAGAATATCTTTCTGAACTTCTCATAAAACAAACACAAACAAGGAACTTGCGTTCTTCAAATTCCGTTACTGGGTGTTTCGTTGTTCCTTTAAACAAGCGCAAAACGTTCAGCGACAGAAGTTTTGGTACTGTAGGACCTAAACTCTGGAATGAATTGCCACTCGAAATAAGGAACTCAGACACAATAGATGTTTTAAAAAAGAAGTTGAAAACTCATTATTTTGGAAATTACTTTGCACTCTTTTAGAGACAGTGACTGTAATTTTTAAGAGATTGAAGTAACATGAACTGGATGATTTTATTGTGTAAATACATTCGAATATGAACTATTTTACAACAAATACGAAAATACGGTTGTTTGTAATAACTTCTGGACATGTCGCAATAACCCACTTATTCTTACTTAATAACAAACAGCTATTTTACTAAAACTTAATACTCTAATATTTTATTAATCTTACCTGATGCCTGATCTTTTGTTTAATGCTTACTAAATAGTTTATTTACAATGATATTTATGCTCATTTATGTCATATGTCATTTAAAATGTCATAATTTTTGTCCTATTTTTTATGTATCTGTAAAACGCCATTACGTAAAAATAGGCGTTTAATCAAATAAAACAGTTTTCAGTTTCTATAGTAACCTTATAACGACTTATATTATTGTAATACTTCTCTTTATGTAAGACAATGATAAATCAAATGAAAACCCTTTTAAATTTCATTTTTCGATAGATGACGTTTTTTTCTTAGCGAGGCCTCTATGATATACTGCTGTTGTGTCAGCTGTTGTGTCAGCTGTAGACGCAGCAGCAGAAACAACATCAACAACAACAACAAATATAAGCAATAGAAATACGACAGTGACTTGAATTGTTAAAGTGTCGGTTAGTAATAGGTGAGGTGGGGCCAATATTTTATAGCTAAAATAAGGAGTCATTATTTTATCAGGGGTGTCAGTATTTTATAGAGAGGGGTCATTATTCTATATAAAATAATGACCGGGGCGGTCATTATTCTACGGGGTCAGTTTACTACAACGTTGCACTGGAACCGAATTAGATCGGTATAATACACTCTAAATTTCTAATTGGTCAGTTTATATTGTATGTGACAGACTGGCCTTACCGGCGACAATAATTATTAGAACAAATCAACACCCTTTACAATATTTACAAATTTATTTACATAAAGTTATTATTAACAATGAATAGATGATATGAAAAGAAAAAAAAACTGATTTTAAGAAAGAACAAAAAAAGTGCAGTATCACCAGATACAAAGTTCTTATAGTTCCATTCTAATGTGACGTGGCACAGTTCTTTAATTTAATTGCGAACTTTAAGTAGCACAAACATCATATAAACGTATCTGTAACCCAAGTCCCTTTAAACAGTGAATACGTTGATTCCGTATTGGCTCCATGTGGTGGTAGGTGATTGCATCCCTGAGCTGACTTCAGAGGATAACAAAAATCAGCGTCTTTGCGGTTTACGGCACAACCATGGGACGTAAGCTCTGCGCTGGAAATATCAAATCCAGGCGAGTGAAGACAAGTGAACCTCGGGCATTGTACTTCCGGGTTATGACATCACCAGGTAAAATCGTCTGGCGGAAGAAGCTTAAATATATAACATATGGTAAGCACCATAGCAAAACAAATAAGTCAGGGCATAAAACTGCTCCTTTGGGTACACCATACCCCCGTAGGCTCCCATAAGTAATACGTGTTACATATACAAAATATATGTGCTACTAAGTTCATACGTCACATGATTAAAATACGTCACTAATTACTTCTATTATTACCAAAATTTCTTACTTAAAAGACTTACGTTAAAGTATGAAAAAGATATGAAAAGTATATGATGAAACAATATAGATACGGACATGATAAACTGCAGCTATTATTTACAACTACAAAGTAACAAAATTCAATGTAAATCAAACGTGATATCAAAGTTGGCATCCATATAATATCTAATGCAATACACTAAAACGGACATTGTATATGCAATAGACTGGCACATAATTTCATATTACAATAATATATTACATACATGGTACTAGACTTGCCACATAGAAAAATTACTCAGACATAGATTCGTCTAGTATAATGTCGGAAGGTGGTGTGCGCAAGGCATATCTAGTCCAGTCTATTTGAAGGGTAATTATCCCGCCAAATACTAAATTTCATGGGACACACGGCTAAGTTGTGAGCTCTGACTATTTTCATTTTCACGGGATTCACGATATAGCCGGGAAATCTGACTATTTTGGCGCGGATTGAAATTGACAATTTAAGGCCCGTTATAGTGGTTTTGGAGATAAAAACATAAATTACTGAAGTTTATAAAATATCAACTTTCTTATTACTGAACCGAATTTAATGAAATTTACATGGAAATTTAAGTTATGAAATACAGAAAAAACATGAGAGGTTTTTTATGAGTGAAATCTGACATTTACCTCAATAAATCAAAAATTTACAAAAAGATGATGCAATACCTGCATTTACACTACAGATAAAATTAGGCCCGTATATCAATTTGTGACATTTATAACTACTTTGTTAATAATGCATGTATTCACACGAAATTTCACATATCGACATTTGAATAGGTATTGCAGCTAATTATTGATTTATTTTTGGCCGACTCACGGCCAACGTAACCGCGTTAGGCGTTTTGACCAATATTACATAGTTTGCACATGCAGAACATGCGCACCAGTATGCACTTGTTAGTGAACATTTCTTGTATTACTGACGAAAGTCATACTAGAGAAACACATATCACTGAGAAATTAACACAAGAGCAACGCAATAATAGATTTTGATGATATGTTTTGTATTAAAAGATCATGTTATGATATATTGAAAAATGAAATAAAAATACTAGTTCACCAGCTTTGTTTCAATTTAATTCGCCCCTCGATATGATGCTATTTTAAACATTTTGTTTTTCTTAATCCTAAAATATATTTCAGTATAAAGTACAAAAATCAGGACAAATTTGTTAAATTTTTATAACGGAAAACAATATATCTATCTGAAACATGCTCAGAGAAATCAAAAGAAAATAATTTTGTAAAGAAAGGAATACTTGTTCAGCAGACCCAAGGGCTATTTTTGCATATTTTTGTCAATTTTAAGTTGGTACTTCTGCTATTTTATCGAGTTCCACATAATATAATTTAATCAAACTCTGCACATACCATTGGTAATGTCTACCTAATCTAAAACAAAAAGAAACTTGATAGGTCACCATATTAGATTTCGCTTAAATCAAATTACAACGAGGTAGTGTGTGGCGGGCATTTATACGACGCAGGTTGTTACGAAATATGCTTTCAGTGTGTTAGCAAATAACTTAGAGATATATCAAATTATCAAACGGCAGATTTCTTAATAAGCGGATTTTAAGGTGTTTCTGAAGCATTTTGATGTCATTGAACGATGAATGTTTCCGCCTTTCCACGAACAAAACCTAAAGTTTACGAATACGGATGTACGGTATGGATGGGTACGGTACGGGATTAGAAACAGCTGTGACTCAATGCAGATTTAAAGCGCTGGTATAAATTACAGACTCAAGTATATGTCGGATTGAAGCAATTTGAACTAAATGTACTTTAAATGTTTAGATTTTGAAACGATGGTGATACTAACCCTAACATTTAGTCAGTATATTATACATATTTTACATTAAATGCACGCGAACATAAAATAATTTGCAAAATTTTGCCGTACGCGACATTAGATTATCACTCCAGGGCATGCACAGAAAACCGCTCCAACTCTGAAGTGAGCTACATCGATTAGAAACACCACCAAATTGGCACGGTGTTGGGGTGAATATCGACCCGTCCGGAAAAACTGTAGCGAGTGCCTTTAAAAATACCACTTAAACAAAAATCAACTTAGAAGCACGTACACTTTGTATAACTGGCACGTATTATTTACTGGAAACTGCGGAGGTATGGTGTACCCAACGGAGCAGTTTGTGGTTTTATTTGCATTGGCTATGATGCTTACCATATGTTCTATATTTTAGCTTCTTCCACAGACGACATTATTCCTGGTGATGTCACGACCCAGAAGTGAACTACCCGTGGTTTACTTAACTCGCCTGGATGTGAATTCCCAGCGCTGTGGGTCTACGTCCCATGGTTGTGCCTTAACAGCATAGCTGTTGATCTTTGTAAACAACCAAGATAGCTCAGGGGTACAAACGCCGGATATGGGGAATCAGAATGGGGTAATCTTTTTCGCGATTTGATGACACAGTATCTTAAATAGTGTTCAATATCTATTGTGTTAATCTCAGCTTAAAATAGAACTGAATATATGTAAAATCGTCACTGTGCCATTGTATTAAAAATCTTGGACTCGAAAATCTTTTCTACAAACTATCAAAGACATTGAGCTCAACTTTGTTTCTATTATTTAGTAATTATTTTTTATATTGATCAATAAAAATCAAAACTATATGGCTAACCAGGCATTTGTTTAGGTCATTGGTTGTTGACACCCTTCTGATCGCTCTTTGTCTGTACTAGTAGAGGATGAATTATGCGTCCTGTGTGGCTGCATTTGAATTGTGTAAAGCGCCTTTGAACGTGAAATTGATCATGAAAAGGGCGCTATATAAATCTGGTATAATAATAATAATAATAATAATAATAATAATAATAATAATAATAATACCTCTGATATCTATAATTCCCTGCGTGTCGATCACAAGGAAATTGCTATGAACTGAATAAAACTGTTCTTGAGGTTCATTTTGCGGTCCATAGACTTGAGTTCGTGCAACGTTTCGTCGATAGCTCCAACCGCCTCTTGAATTTAGCTGTACTTACCTTTCTGTTCATTCAATTTTTCACGAGTAGGCCATTTAATAGACATACAAAAATAGGTATGTCCTTTTTATTTCATCTTTAATCGTACATGTACTGGCATTGAAAAGTGCTGACAGCAGCATGCTGTTCAATGGATATAAACGGAACCAAATCATAAAGAGAGGCAACATATTTCGTACACTTAATGTGTGTTCCTGCTCATTCGGTATTTCCATAAAGTTGATCAAATCAATAAATGTTTGATGTATTTCCTCCAAGATCGTAAAAATGTTATCGATGCAAGTAAAAGCAATGAAAACGTCTCTACTTATATAAGCATTATCGTCGTTGGCACACAGACGATGATGAATGTCTATCATAGGGTCTGGGGGAGGCGAATGACAGGCGGCATGATGGACATTACAATGGCAAACTTTTCAGTAACATCTGAAACGTTTACAAATAACTCTTTTAAAGATTGAACGCCATAATATGAACTGCGTTGTGTAGCAAAGTCCACACAGTCGATTAAAATATGTTTAATAGTTAGCGATGTTTGACATGGTACACATTTACGGCAACCCTAGTTCACGGTCGTAAACCTAGGATTAACGATCAATAAACTAGGTATTTCGAAGGTAAAACTAGGTTTTTCGAATACTAACCCATATTTTCGAGCGAAAACATAGGATAACGCCGTGAACCATAGTTCACGCTCGTAAATGTAGGTTCACGATTGTAAACCCCAGTTCACGGTCTAAAACATAGATTTACGTTCGTAAACTATGGTTTACGAGCGTGAACCAGGATTTACGAGCGTAAACATAGGATAACGATCGTAAACATAGGATACCGACCGAAACTCATAGTTCAATCGAGAAACCTAGTTTATCAAACGTAAACCATGGTTTACTGTCGATATATTAGCATTATAGAATCAACTATGTATTTTCGGCGTGAACATGGGTTTACGGCCATGAACCTACGTTTACGACCGTGAACCATAGTTTACGGACCTGAACCTATATTTTCGAGCGTGAACCTACGTTTACGAACGTAAACTTGGGTTTACAAGCATGAATTTAGGTTTACGTTCGCCAAACCAGGATTTTCAAACGTAAAACCAGGTTTTTCAAATACTTACCAATTTGTACGCGCGAAAACATAGGATAACGTCGTAAACCGTAGTTCACGCTCGTAAACGTAGGTTCACGTTCGTAAACCCATGTTTACGGTCGGAAACATAGGATAACGACCGAAATTTATAGTTCAATCGAGAAATCTAGTTAATCGAACGTAAACCATGGTTTATGATTGATATACCAGGACTATGAAATCAACTTTCAATTTCGGACGTAAACCTATGTTTACGGTCGTGAACCTATATTTACGAGCGTGAACCTAGGTTTACGGCCGTGAACTACAGTTTACCTTCGTAAAACCGTGTTTATCGATTTGTAACTATATAGCGAGTCAATTGTCCAATAATTATATGAACCCTTGTTCACAGTCAAAAAACTTGGATTAACGATCGATAAACTAGGTTATCGATCGAAACTCTTAGTTCAATCGAGAAACCTGGTTTATCAAACGTAAACCATGGTTTACGGTCTATATAAAAGGGTAATAGAATGAACAATAAATTTCGGGCGTGAACATGGGTTTACGGCCATGAACCTATGTTCACGGACGTGAACCTATGTTTACGACTGTGAACCATAGTTTACGGACCTGAACTTATATTTTCGAGTGTGAACCTATGTTTATGAACGTGAACTTGGGTTTACGAGCGTGAACTAAAGTTTACGTTCGATAAACCAGATTTTTCAAACGTAAAAACAGGCTTTTCAAATACTAACCTATTTTTTCCAGAGAAAGCATAGGATAACGTCGTAAACCAAAGTTCACGCTCGTAAACGTAGGTTTACGTTCGTACACGTAGGTTCACGTTCGTAAACCCAAGTTTACGTCGTAAACTTAGGATAACGACCGAAATCATAGTTCAATCGAGAAACTTAATTTATCGAGCGTAAACCTGGGTTCACGAGCGTAAACTATGGTTTACGCCCGGTATCTGATGTTTTCACTTGAAAATATAGGTTAGTATTTGAAAAACCTAGCTTTACGTTCGAAAAACCTAGTTTATCGATCGTTAATCCTAGTTTTTTGACCGTGAACCGGGGTTCACGTAAGTATTGGACAATTGGCTTGCCATACACATTCGGGTTGATCTTTTTTATTCAACAGATAACAATGAGTCAAACGGGTATGACCTGTTCGACAGCGAGAAAGAACAACTTCCTCCCTGCGAACAGATCTGCTCGCTTGGTGCCATTCCCCTAGGGTAGGTTTGATATCATGAAGTTTATTGAATTAAGCATTGTTTCATAACGACTGACATTTAGATAAAATGTATTTGTTTATATTAGGCCTAAAATCGGTATGTGGTAATTTTAAATTAGATTGTGATAATGAATCGGATTTCTTTGCTGCAATATCAGCATCCTCGTTTCCATGACTACCAGCTTGACTGGCAATCCAACAAAATATGATAGACATTTTTAAAGATTGTTCATGAACCCGGAGAATAATATTTTGAATGAATGGATTTTCCATATTTCGGTTATGAATTGACTGTAAAGCAGAAAGCGAGTCGGAAAAGACAATAACTTTTTTTACCGTTTTTTATATATGATTTGGAGCTAAATCTGTAGCTTTGGCCTCGGCTGAAAATAGTGTTGCATTATTTGGCAAACGTAACCTTGACTGATGAAAGAGGCTGACAGCAGCATAGCCAACCTTTGATTTATTTTTTGAACCGTCTGTGTAATGTGCAAAATAGTTCTTATAAGTTGACATGATTTCATAAATTTGGATCTGAATATTTCATGGTTTGTTTCAGACTTTCTAGAGGCAGTTTTCAAATCGAAAAGAACAATAGGGTCATGAAGGGTTAGGGTTTAAGCGCAACTTTGCGCATGCTTCCGAAGCCGTCCTAAGCTTTGCGAAAGGGTATTTCTGCATCCGACCGTTTCCGGACGCTATTCTGGACTGGTGAAAATCAGGTGGGGTCACTCTTGCACTCTTTGACTCAACACCATGTTATCTGCTGAATGATTTTCGGCTTTTTTAAGTTTTGTCAAATAACAAGTATGCCCAGGAGAAGAGGATATAGAGCGAGGAAGACTGCTGCTGTAGAGCCAGAGAAACCCAAGGAACCAGAGGTGCAGTCTGATGGGCAGCCTAGTCATCCTGACGAGAAATTACCCAAAAGTCCTTCCGGGTAAGTTTCAAATTATTTAAAACTTATTTTCAAAGTCTTGTATTGTATGTCAGGGTTATTTGTTTTGAGGCGTAGGTTCTAATATTTTGTAGTCTTTATTTGTCATCATTAAATGACAGTAATGAAGTGTAGGTTCTAGTATTTTGTAGCTCAATAATTGCACCTATTTTTGTCATGTTTTAAAACTATTGTTTTTGTTTCACAATTTACTAGATCATGTTTAACAGCTATTAATATTTGTTTTGTACATTTCTATGATCAGTGCCGGTGATATACAGTCTGAAATCCCAAGGTCTCCAAGGTCCCAAAGCCAAGCTCCAGAGAAGTTTAAGGGTCTCGAACCTGACTGTAAACATTGGGAAAAAGACGCAGAAGTGATGAAGACCCAATAACTTTGTGCCAGGCTCATGCGATATTTTCCGATTCATTCCAAGATGATCCACCAGAGGCTTCACAGAATTCATCAAAGTCACCACAAACTGACCCGTCACAGACAAGGTACTATAATTTTAAAATTAAAGTTTTGATTAAGAAGGTATTTCTATTGGGTTAATCATGACGTGTTAACACCATAAGACAGTATTTACAAAATAATAAAACAATGTAATGTAGTTTCTGTAATTATCAAAGGATTTCTCTCATGTTTGTACTTGATGTTTTTTTTTTGTTTTTGTTTTTTTTTTTGGTTTTTTTCTTTCAGTCCAGCAAACAGGAAGAACAAGCAGAACAAGAAGTCTGCAAGTCCAAACAGGGAGAGACAAAACTAAAAGAAAGCCATAAAGAACGACCCCCAGATAGAGAAGGATCTTGTTGATTCTTATAAGACGAATCCCTGTTTGTGGGACCTCCGGCAGGACGGCCACCATAACAAGTACATCATGGAGAACCTTCTTTAAGATATCTCTAAGACCACCAGAGTTGAAGGTTAAAATAGCTAACAATATATTTCATGTACATTTATGCATACTTTACGCCTTTTTATTATGACACCGTAATTGTCAATGTTGTTCGATGGTAATTTTCAGTTAATAACATAGTTGGATAGTGGAAGGACAAAAGAGACACGTACACCCGTTTGTCCTAGAAGAAGTCCGGCGAGGAGAGGGACGACCGACATTATAAGCAGAAGTGAATGCTTGACAACCTCGTTTTCCTACGTGAGAGGCCGGTTCAGAGGAGGGAACTTATCAAGAGTGTTAGTATTTAACAGTTACTGTAGCTTTCCTTCTACGACTGATTTTATAAGAAAACAAATTGATTATTAGTGGCGGAATGAAACGATAATAATTTATTCACAGATATTTCTTATGGTAGCAATAAAAAAAAAACAAATATATAACAATGGTAAAAATATAACAATAATAAATTATAACAATGAAAATAATACGAGCCGCGTCATGAGAAAACCAACATAGTGGCTTTGCGACCAAGACGCATCCGCCGGTCCGGTCAGGATTCATGCTGTTCGCTAATAGTTTATCTAATTTCAATAGCCTTCGAAAGAGAACAGTATTGATTCTGACCAGACTTTGCGGGTGCGCAGGCTGGTCTGGATCCATGCTGGCTACAAACGCACTATATTGTTTTCTCATGGTGTGGCTCATAAGATGATTTTACAACAACGTCTCTTTTGTTTCCTGTGCTTTCAGATTCAGCAGTTAGCAGAGGAGAACCCTGGAGACTTTGATCCTGTAGAATGGGAGGCTGCCGGACAGGGGAAGGCGGATGGTGGCTCAACATGGAAAGGCAAAAAAAGGTCGAAGAAGAAGAGCGGGGAGACTGAAGAGGAAGCGGATATCCTGGCGCTTCAAAAGACAGCGGAAGACTCTGTGAGTGTCCTTGAGTCACTGAAATAATCCCTCAACAAAGCTGCTGTTAAACGTGATGAACCGTCTGATGTCGCCACTTTGTGTGGACAGTATCTGATCCATGAGATACATGAGATGTGAAAGGAAATGAGGTTTTATATTATTAGTAAATCTTCTTTTTTTAAACAATATATTTTATTCTGTAAACTCAGTTATTTCATATGTATTTAAAACTTTTTAGAGAAGTAATGAAAAGTGTAACACCTCTCTCGCTCCTTGCACTGGCTTAAGCGGAAACATTTATAACGCTACTGAAGCCAAGTACGGGGAAGACAAAGAATGCGTTTTTTCCATAAAGACAGTTGTTATTAAATTTGTATCAATTTTGTATTACAAAAACACATGTAGCTGAAAGGATTCATGCAAAACATGTTTGGAATTATCATTACTAAATATGATGAAATGCCATTTACTTCATGTTTACTCTTTATCATAAATATTAAAATTCCAGTCAGTTTATATGCATTTGTATGTAGCATCTACACTCAAGAAAATTCCTAATCGGTCGATATATATTGTATTACTATTTTGTTAATAATGCATGTACTTACACGAAATTTAACATGCCGACATCTGAATAGGTTCTACATTTCGACTGACTCACGGCAAAAGTTACCGCATTAGGCGTTTTGACCAATATAGCATATTTTGCACGTGCAGGGCATGTCCACCAATATGCACGTGTTAATGAACACTTTTGGCATTATTGACGAAAGTCCTACATATCATTGTGAAATTGACTCAAAAGCAACGCGCTCGGGCTGTCGGAATAATACAACAAAATTCAAAATCGGTCACTTCAAAGTAGTGTATAAACTACCGATTTTAAGCCAATCTGACCCCACTTGACCCCTTGCCCCTCTTTTAAAAAATCCAATGCCGGACAATTCAAAAAACCACTTTTGTTTTTTATTGAACGTAAGTGGACTAAAGCGGCCCCAGAAGTTTTTAGATTAAAATAAAGTACTGAAAAATATATATTTAACTTTAAAAAATATATATTTAACTTTAAAAAATATCTTAAAACCGATATTAACTTTACACACTATCATTAATTCTCTTCAGTGAGAAACCAATAACCGTCCGCGTCATTTTTGCCAGCGTGGCAATTCTCCCCGGCAAGAATTATTCTCTCTAGTGAGAAATCAATAACCGCCCACGTCATTTTTGCCAACGTGGAACTTAACACTCATTTTTGCCAGCGTGGCAATTCTCACCGCAAGAATGATTCTCACTGGTGAGAATTAATGTTCCTGATTTTAGTTACTATATAAGTTAAGCCGTGTTGAGTTTTGTCCCTCTGATCAAATAAAAAGTTTTACCAAATTAATCATGTGTAGGATTGTTTTACAATTTCTGCAGGATATTAATGTTAGTTAATGAAACATGAAATAGGAAGTGATTGTTTGTTCATTATGTTTTACATTGTTTACTCTCAGTGTTTTATACAATAAATCATAAATGTTTATACCATCTTGTAACATTTTAATGAAAAATAAACAATAATATCCACAGAGCGTACTTGTTTTGTCTTGATATTGTATGTTGTTATACTTGACTCCGGGTATATATTCAATTACCTCCTTCGGTGGAGGAAGTCCAAATGGATCAAAGTACAAAGTACTTTTCCGAAAACCTCTGGTTTGATCAAAGTACAAAGTATTTAAGTAACAAACCCAATGTGTTCCAGACCCAACAGAGTCGTCCAAATTTATAATTCCACATTCATTATTCAACTTTGATTTTGGTAAATCATTTTTACTAAATACACCCCTAAAGTTTTTAATACCGAGTTGTTTAACCCATTGTTCAATTTCAAGGTTAGAAATTGGTTTGTTTATAAATTTTATTTTTTTTTACTATAGGAATTCGTCTGTAAGGTCTACTTTGAGAATCAATTTGTAGTCCTTTCCCACTTAACAAAGATGTAATCAAAGGTATTCCTAGACTAGCAGCCAGCATACCCAGGAACCCACCATTTTGTTTCTGTTTTTGTGTTAATTTAATCACTCCAGATCCTACTAGTTGCTTTCTTTGATTAGGTGTAAGATATGGTGATATCATGTTTCTCTTATCATTAGCTACTGAAATCATACCATTCCCAAGTAACTTACTAACTCCAGTACGGGCCAGCCCAGAGAGGGCACCGATGCCTAGAGGGGCTAATATTTTTGGAGCTATTTTTGCTGCCATTGGAAGAATTGTTTTTCCTAACAAACCACTCAAAGCTCCTAAAAATCCACCATTTTGACCTTGACTGGACATCTGTTTTTTTGAAATTGTAATTTCTAATCCCTTCTTATTTGCAACAGCTTTTTTAATTTGATTAATTTGTGTTTTTGTTAAAAGTAAAGGGAAATTTCCACGCAATTGTTCATGTTTTAGTCTAAAAGTATATGGAATCTTATTATTATAAGCCTGTGCTAAAAATTTTTTCTGTCCATCTGTTAGGTTAACTTTATATTCAATATAATTTGATGTCATTATATACTTTATATTTTTTTTTAATTTTTATTTTATTTCAATTTTATTTTATTTAAACAATAACAAGTTCATTTCCAATAGTATTTATTTCAACTGTTTCTTCATGCAATACAATTGCGTAAACACGAATATTAGCTGCTGGTGGAATATTTAATTTAGCTGTTAATGTAATATGCGTAGGATCTTCCGTTATTACTTCCTTTTTATATTCCAAGTTAAAATGAACAAATCCAAATAAACTAGAAAAGTTTGATCTACTTAGCAGACTTCCAGTAGTCTTATTATTTTGTTAATAATAATAATTAATTACATCGTCATATATTCTTGATATACTTGTGTATTCTGTTTCTGGATAAAAAACACCATTACCAACTTCAAGACGACAGGAGCTCAAAGTGCAATTATTATTTGCTGCATTAACTTTAAATGTATCTAATAAATGCGGGTTATGTTGTTGTGAATTACTTTTATCAGGTCGTTGTAAATAAACAAATACATGTTGTGGTTTTATTATACCAGCTGTTATTCTAAAGGTTATATTACTTTGTTTTGTATCAGTTGATTGTGTTAACATTTCACGAAGGTATGACCATCTTGCTTTTGTAAATCTTTCAGAAATTAGATTAAGTCCAAATTCATTAAAAATTAAACGCGGAACCCATAGAATTAATTTTGTTACAATTACTCTACCAGCATCAGCAGCATTAGCTCTAAAAATTAATTCGTCATCATCTGTCAGCTGCAGTGTTATTTGAATTTGACTTGGAGGTAAAATATTAGTTTCTAAACCCTGAAAAAATGAATCATTATTTAATGGAATTTTAGCATTTATCTCATTACCACCTTGGATTAATAACTTCCTAGTAGCAAAACCTTTATTATATCCAGCTTGATCATCCCTATTCTCAGCAACAGAAGAAGTATCTAAAGAGATAAATTCATTTGTTCCAGTTGCATAATCTTTAGACAATTCAACCAGATTCTTTACAATTACTACCTTATATAAATTGTTACACTCATAAACAATTTTTCCATTTTGTTTAACCACTAACTGATCAATTAATGAAGCTGCATTATTAATTAGAGCAATTTGATCTCCATCAACATAATTATTACCATTAACAAACTTATTAACTTTAAAATTTACTTCAAAATAACCATTAAACCAGTCAAAATATGAGCTTCTATCATTAATTGTAAAGTGATATCCGTTTTTTTTGTTGTTTAACATTATTTCCCAAGACAGATATTAAAGCTGTATCTAATTGAATAGGAGTTAGTTCGTATCTTTCACAATATTGTTTTGTTCTAAACATGTATATATTATATATTATTTTATTTTTTATAAATTAATCTATTAATACGTTTTTGTCGAGCTAAAGTCCCCGATCCCGACAATATTCTATTTATTCTCATATTAATATCCTCCTTCTTATTATTTTTACTGTTATTCTTTTCTTGTAATTCCTTAACAATTAAATCACCAACTGCCGGAGCAGGTTTCTTTTTAAATTTTTCAACAATTTTATTAGCAGCTAAATTTCCGACTTCAGTTCCAACCCTTTTTATTACACTTTCTAGTGCGGCTTTTCCTGCAGTTTCCAGAGCTCTTTTTCCAGCTGTGCTAATTGAAGATGCAACCCCACTTGAAAACAATTTCGTTAAAGTGTCAAAGATACCTGTGCCAAGGACTGCGTCCTCGGAGACCCCAAGTCTACCATGTATATTTTCTTCTCCTGTGTGAGCATCAACATAAATAAATATTCCTTTATTTTTATCATAAACTTTCTTGTACATTATATAAAACTAAATTTTAATTAATTTCTTTTAAAATTAGTGTAAAACTTGTTTCAACCTCATTAAAATTAATTATTCTACCAAACACATCTGTAATATATATTCTTATTGAATTTATAATATATTTATTAATTTCAGAATATCCGACTCTGTTTGGCTCTTTTGTAAATGGATAAGCTCTTGTTAAATCTGCAGTACTTAAAGCATAGATAATATCACTAAAATTACCATCAACAAGTGAATTATCAATAGGATCACAATGAATGTAAATTGTATTCACAGAGTTAGTTATATTTAGTGTTGTAATTCCCCATTCAGTATTTCTCAATGCTTTTTTCTCAAATCCAAGCAATGTATGAAAATTTGACATTCTTAAATCCAACATAAAATTATCTTTAATTGAAATCAAAACCTTAAAACTACTTAAATCAAATTCTAAACTTATTGGAGCAATGTCTGATTTATCAAATTCATAATCATCATTACTTATTAATGTTTCCCTTATGTAATTATTAATATCAGTGTAACTGTAAGAACCATTTTTAAATATAATATCTTTCCAATCCTTACTATTATTATAACGAATTCTTTTATTATCATATTCATCACCAATATTATGCCAAGAATAAGTCATAGTGTTAATACTATCCAAATCAACAGCATAAGTTTTATTTTTATCTAAAATTAAAGAACGACTAAATCTAATTGTAAAATCACTTGGAGTATTTTTGTTATCATCTTTAACTGTTTCAGAACTTAATACTATTTTTTGTTCCATTTATATTCAAGAAAAATATTTTTTATACATGTATAACATTTCATGTTCTTTTGGTAACAATTCATTCATTTTTAATAATTCATCAATTATACTAATACCTTCATTTTTTAGTTCTTCATTATTATTTCCAGCATCAATTGAACCACATATTAACTCCAAGTCATTAACCAATTCTTCTGGATTACATGGACAAACGTCATAACCTTGTCCTCTAATTACTTTTTTAAATTTCATAGATCTTTTATTGATAGGTAATCCTGATTTTTCTGTTAATTCTTTAAATATTTTTCTAGAATGAACTGAATGCTTTTTATTATTGTTATATCTTTTAGTAATTAGATCAAACAAATCATTATCTACTTTAGTGTTAATTACTTTATTTCCAGTTATTCTATCTTTAGCAATTAATTTGTTTTGACCATAAAGTTTATTAAGATCAATAATTAAATTTCCATAATGTCCATTTGGTGAAACTTTATACGGATTATGATATCTTATTCTTTTTCCCATAGATTTTCCTTGTTTTAGAATATCATTGATTACTTCTCTATATTTTTTATAATTATTCAACTCAGTTATAATTGCTTCCCTTTGCTTCAGATCAAGATCTGTGGGGTTTTTCATTCTAGTTATTGCACCAGATTTACTACCCAATTTTTTTATTTTCTTTGATACCTTTTCTATAATATCCTCTGCTTCTTCCCTAGTCATTTTTTCATCAGGATTTTCGGATTCAGTGTGAAAAAATTCAAACACTTCTTGCGGCGTCCAATATTGTTTTGCATCTAAAAGATCTAAATCAATTTCTTTATTTAATACCTCCGGATCAAATTCTTTTGGTCTTGCTCCCAATTCTTCTTCTTCTGATTCTTTGGATGTATCGTCAGTTGTTTCAGTTATTCCCATCTTTTTTCTTCCATAATCTTCTAATTTCCCAAATTTATTTCTCCAATCTATTGGCGTATAGTCTTTTCCCCAATCTATTGATGTATAGTCTGGTTCTTTCCGATCTACCGAATGAAAATAAGGAGTCGATTTTAAAGCTTGTTGTTTTTTAGATTCTTCTTGTATTCCTTTAGTTAATTCAGCAATACCTTGTGTCAGATCTTCTGATATACTTTTTGGAAGTAACGCTAATTGCTCCTTAATTCCAGGTAATGCTTTTAATTGACTTGTTAATTTTTCTTTTTGACTTTCTATTCCTTCAGTAATTGGTTTATAAATTTCAGTGTAGATATCCCGATTTGTAGCTTTTTTAATTTTTTCTCTCATTATTTCTTCTCTAAGAGCCCTCATCTTTTGCCCGACTAAGTTTTTTTCTTATTCTCATTTCATTAAGTTTTGATTGCATTTATATAATAATGTAAGATAATGTAAGATATTGTAAGATAATGTAATATTATTATATAATGGAAATTCCAAATAATGATACAAAAAGTAATGCCAAGCACAATAACTTTAAAAAACATTATCCTTTTATGCCGGATTCATGTTTTAGAATGTTAATATGCGGATCTTCTGGATCTGGCAAAACAAATACATTAATGCATATGATACGAAAACCTCTTATATATTATGATAAATTATACCTATATGCTAAAAACCTAGAACAATCTAAATATCAGGATTTAATTAAACTCTTAAATGGAATTGCAGAAAAAAAATAAAATAAATCCAAATGAAATACTTGAATATTCGGCTGATCCCAACCAAATTGAACCCTGTGAGAATCTTGAATCAGAAAAACAAAAAGTAGTAATATTTGATGATTTTGTATGTGAAGATAAAAAGGTTCAGAATGAAATAACAAAATACTTCATTCAAGGACGTCACAAAAACTGTTGTGTTATTTATTTTAGTCAGTCTTACTATAAAGGACCAAAAGATATTCGGATTAACTGTTCACATTATATTTTATTTGAAAGTCCAAGTAAACGAAAAAATGATATGATTTGTAATGAACAAAATATTAACCCTAACTCTTTTGCTAATGCAACAAATCAAAAATATGATTTCTTATATATTGACAAACCAAGGAAGTTTTTAAGAAAAAACTTTACTGGTAATATATAGATGGGAGTTTTTAATGATGTAAAACAAATAAGTGAACCCGACAGTATAAGGAAAGTTAAATTTGATATTGATTTAAGTGATTATGCTACTAAAAAACAATTCAAAAAACTTAAAAAGGAAACGGAATCGTATCTTCACAGAAATAAGGAACTTGATAACACCATGAACAGAGCATTGGATATGGGCGGTAATAACCTTATTAACCTAGGAAATCCAGATAAACCCAATGATGCAGTTTCAAGACGGTTTATGTTTAAAAAAGTTCAAGGTGTAATAGATGACTATAATCTTGAAGATATCAAAAGTATAAAACAGACACTAGAAACAGAAGTAAAGAATATTGAAGAATTAACAAAAGATTTTAAAAAGAATTCATTATTAATAGTTCAATTACAAGATAAAATTGAAAAAGAAATGAAAGCTATGGTTAATTCTATTAAAGAACTTGAAGAGAAATCTGATTTGACAGATGAAAACATAAAAGAAGTATTTAGAACCAATTTTGAAAAGTTATACAATCAAGTCCAAGAATTAAAAGATAGTATGATTAAACATGAAGAATTAAAAGACAAGATTATTGAAGCCGAGAAAAAGTTACAAAATATGTATCAGTTAGAAATCAGAACAGAAATAAATAAACTTAACACTGAAGCTGAAAAAAACACCAAGATTTACTTGATACATTTTCAAATAAATTTGCAGAATATAAATCTGAACTGGAAAAGGCAGCTTCACAAAGAGGTGATGATCATGACACAGCATTAGATAACCTTAAAAAAGAGCTTAATTCTAAAATAGAAAACTTTAAGAAACAACTTCGGATCTTGATTAGTAATGTCGGCACACGTCACAATTTAAAGTATGCAGACTTAAGTAATCTTAAAGAAATATTACAAAAAGATATCAACGAATTTAATAATAAAATTAAAACAATAATAAATGATCTGGACTTTGTAGTTGAAATATCAGCTAAACAAGGAGAATCAATCACTGCTAATACCCAAGCAATTTCTACTAATGCAGAAGAAATTACAAAAGTAAAAAATGTTTTTCTAAAACAAGAAACACAATTAGCTAGAACAAAGAATACTGTTGACAGTTTATCTGCTTCTGAAGTTGCTACAACAAAACGACTTGATGATTTAGCTGAAGTAATTCTTGAACTTAATAAAAATTATAAAGCAATAGAAGATGAACTAGAAAGAGTAAGACGTGAAGTGTTTCTTTTTGAACATTATAATAACAAACAACTATATGTAACGACTTCTGATAATTTATCATATGTAATTGAAGATAAACTGTTAGAACAAACAGTGATAACGGAAGATTTGTTTGCATTATTTGGAATACAAGCTAATAAGATTACAGATTATAAAAGTTTTATTAAAAAAGAAAGGGGTGGTAGATTTGAAATTCAACAAAATAGGGATTATATAATTGACGTAAATATTATTGGTAAATTTATTAGTGATGGTGTTGAATTTCTTTTTAGCTGGAGAGGC